>NC_081526.1:2368232-2400732 GCF_030273125.1 Centropristis striata | reverse complement strand
ATCATGCATCTATTTGTAAAGTTCATGTAACATGATGTGATGTGTTTCAATAAACAGATTTATAAAAATGAGATAAAATAAGAGAGATAAAAATGCACTGTTTAAGATTTCCATTTTATTCAATTTTTACTGTAAAAATAAGAGGTTTTTCCATCAAAAGAAACACTGTTCTGCCATATAATTGACAAGAAAATACTTTATAAATTAAAACGCATAAATGAAAGATTTTACCATTAAATATAACAGTATATTTCTGTTAGAGATATGGTGTTTAGTACATTTAACAGTGAGAATTGTTTAGTCATTTTGTGTCTTTTTTAAAAATAATTTTGTGTCTTTTTTTGGTCATTTTGTTTCTTTTTTAAGTAATTTAGTTTTTTTCTGTCATTGTGTCTTTTTTGTCATTTTGTGTCTTTTTTTGTAATTTTGTGTCCTTTTTTAAATAATTGTGTCTTTTTAAAATAATTTTGTGTCTTTTTAATGTAATTTAGTATTTTTTCTGTCATTGTGTCTCTTTTTTTTAAAAGTAATTTTGTGTCGTTTTTTAGTTATTTTGTGTCTTTTTTTAGTCATTTTGTGTCGTTTTTTAGTCATTTTGTGTCTTTTTTTTGTCTTTTTGTGTCTTTTTTTAGTCATTTTGATTCCGCCTCCAGCAGCCCTCAGGTAATTTGAATTTGAATCCCCTGGTTCAGAAGTTTCTCATCGTAAAATCTACAGACATTTTTTATTACAGTGCAGATGCAACAAAACACACTTGAAATCAGTTTTAAAACAAAGGCATTTATTGCGAAAAATGCACTTGACATGAAAAAACAATCAAATCAACCACGGCTCATCGGTACAAGACGATGTAGAATGATCACATGGTAGAGCTGCAGGGCCGCGCCCAGCAGGACTTCAACGGCACAAAAGGCCTATAAATATTCTGCACAATATAGAATCATATATATACTTTACTTTTTTTACGCTTCCCTCGCTGTTTTTACTCAGCGTGAGTGTCCACGCCGCACCAAACCTTTTCATAAAGTTCCTTTTTTTAATGTAAAGAGCTACATACAGAGGCCCCCTCCCCTCACACACACACACACACACACACACACACACACACACACACACACACACACACACAGTATCCATAGGAACAAATATGGCCGACATCTAGTTCAAGATGGCAGGTGAGGGCTCAGGCTTCCTGGAAGGATTAAAAAAAAAAGGGAATTGGACAGAAATTTGATATCAAATTCAACACACACTGTAAAAAATTTGTGTATAAAAACCAGATCAAACAGTAAATCTGAGGGAAATGATCTTGCTGCATGGACAGATAATTTACCTTGACAAGATTTATTAAATTAAGATTATTACATCTAGAAATAAGCATGTTGAACACTTAAAATAAGAAGCTATTTCCTCCATGTCTGACTCCTTCCATCCTGCCTGTATTCACCTTAAAACATGTTTAAATACCATGTTGGTATATTTTTTCACCTATATGACCTGATAATAATAATTGATTTTTTATTCTGACTTACTGGATCAACATTTAGAACCAAAAAGAAACAAAGAAAAACCAACATAAATGTGATCTTGTGATTGTGTGTGATCCTGTCATCAACTCTGGTTTTTATTCTAGTGGGACTCTATTTTGTTTAGCCGAACAATTTTGGTCATTTTGTGTATTTGTAAGTCATTTTGTGTCTTTTGTTGTGTCTTTTTTAGTTATTTTGTGTCTTTTTTTAGTCATGTTGTGTCTTTTTTTAAGTAATTTTGTGTCTTTTTTGGTCATTTTGTGTCTTTTTTTAGTCATTTTGTGTCTTTTTTTTGTCATTTTTTGCCTTTTTTTCGTCATTTTGTGTCTTTTTTAAGTCATTTTGTGCCATTGTTTAGTCATTTTGTGTCTTTTTTTTGGTCATTTTGTGTCTATTTTTAGTCATTTTGTGCCTTTTTGGGTCATTTTTTATCTTTCTTTAGTCATTTTGTGCCCTTTTGTGCCATCATTTCAACTTTTTATCTCATAATTATGATTTTTTAATCTCATAATTTCGGCTTTTATCTCATAAATTAAAGCTCCCAGCAGTGATGAACTGGCCTGAGCAGAGTGACCTGATGATTATTTGGTTCTTACCAAGATAAAAAAAAAAATTAGATTTAGAAGTGTTAGATAATTTATCTGGTTTTAAGAGTTAATTTCTTATTTTAAGTGTTCAACATGCTTATTTCTAGATTTAATAATCTTAATTTAATAAATCTTGTCAAGGTAAATTATCTGTCCATGCAGCAAGATCATTTCCCTCAGATTTACTGTTTGATCTGGTTTTTAGACCCTTTTTTTTCAGTTTGTGTGTAACGTTTAGTTTAGTAGTGATTAACACCTCTGGTGTTAGTGGTTTATTTGATATTTACAACCAGGAAGCTTGAGTTGAAAGACTCACAAGAGCTCACATCAATAAAACACAAACAACATGAAAACATTAGTGAAACCAGCGGTTGGTAGATATTCTGTGTAAAGTGACCACTGTGGTTTTATTCCTGATGTTTTTTCGACTGTTGTAAACTTCGTCTCCTCCTCACAGCATCAACCAAACTAAAGAACACGTCCAGATGGACTCACGAGGACTTGTGCTTAAGTTTGACTCAGTAGAAATTAGAGTCCTCGATCAGCCGCCGGACAAACACAAGAGGGGAAACCTGGCGGGGCGTTTGTGCAGAGCTGAGCTGAGATCTGCTGGTTTTAGAGCTTTTAGAGAAAAACAACCAGCAGAAGAAGAAAGAAACAGAGATAGATAGATAGGACCGGAGTTAGGAAAAACCTTCAGAAAATCAGGTGGTAGGCATTTTAAAAAATGTTTCCTTGGTTGTTTCTATAGTATTTTTTTGTGCTGAATCCATTTCTGCTGGATGTCAAGCTGTAAAAGTTACAGTTTAGTCATAATTATTGATTAATTAGCATAATGATTGATTAATCGCCCAATATTAGAAATGGCTATAATTTTCTAATTTGTGATTTTTATATATTATATATATTATATTTTTTTATATATTATATATATTATATTATATATTATATTTTTTATATATATATGTATATATATGTATGTATATATAGCCATGTATATATATATATATATATATATATATATATATATTTGCACTGCAAAAAGCCAGCTCTCAAAAAGAAGGGAAAAAAGTATAAAAATTAGGTGTATTTTTCTTAAAAATAGCAAAGTTATCTGCCAATGGAACAAGAAAATTTTGCCCAATCGCCCAATATTAGAAATGGCTATAATTTTCTAATTTGTGATTTATATATATATACACATACATATATATATATATATATATATATATATATATATATATATATATATATATATATATAATATTAAAAATAGCAAAAGAAAACGGAGCAGCATTGTGGTCAATTAATCAATCATTATGCTAATTAATGCACTTGTTATCAGTTAGAATACACTCATTCTAAGGTATTTGTGGGTTCATTGAGATTAGATATTTTTACTTGTTTTGGAAAGTCTTGACAAGACAAATTTTCTTGTTCCATTGGCAGATAATTTAGCTATTTTTTAGCAAAATACACCTAATTTTTATACTTTTTCCTTTGTTTTTGAGAGCTGGCTTTTTGCACTGCATATATACATATATATATATATATATATATATATGCATATATATATATATATATATATATGCATATATATATATATATATATATATATATGCATATATATATATATATATATGCATATATATATATATATATACATATATATATATATATATATATATATATATACATATATATATTCACAAATTGGAAAATTATAGCCATTTCTAATATCGAGCGATTAATCAATCATTATGCTAATTAATCAATAATTATGACTAAACTGTCACTTTTAGAGAAATGGATTCAGCACAAAAAAATACTAACGGAACAACTAAGAAAACACTTTTACCCCAAAATGCCTCCAGAGTTCTGAAGTTACATTTTAAGAGACAAAAGACGGCCTGATGTAAATACTTAGTGTGTGTTTTAGTGTGTGTGTGTGTGTGTGTGTGTGTGTGTGTGTGTGTGTTGGCATTTGTAGGCACTAGGATTTGACTGACAGCTTTTGAAGGCCAATGCAGATATTTTTGGGATTGAAGCCTCCGATAATAAAAATCTTCTGCCGAAATGTGACATTTAGTTTTGACCCTTTTTTAAACAAACTGACATTTTTAATAAAAACGCTGAATTAATTAAAATCCCAACAAACACCACAGTCTGGTTCACTGTGTGAAATATGACGGAATCAAAAGACAAAATCGGTCAATTAAGTGTTAAAAACATAAAGAATCAAACTGAGTGCCCGAGCCTTTTAGCATATGCGTGTTTTTGCTCGACTGTGTGATGAAATCATCATTTTTTTGGTTTCATGTGTTGCTCCAGACGTACAGGATTACCCAGAATGCACTGCCAGCAGCCAGGAGATGACTGCTATAACTTTGCAAAGTTTATTTCCCTTCCATGTTTTTTTTTTTATTCACAGTTTGAAACCTTCAGAAAAACAAACTGCTTGTGCTTAGGGAGCATCAACTATTATAATTTTTCACAAATGTTAAAAAAAATGTTAAAAATGAACGCGTTCCAAGTCTGATCTAAATTGTTTAGATTTTTTAGAACAGGTGAAAAAAAGGTGTTTTTTTTTTTTTAACAACGATAATCTTTCGATGTTCACTAAATGTTTTTTCATCTGTGAAACAGACGGGAAAAATATTTTGCCAGACAAAATGTCCCAAAATTCTCAAAATGGTCTTATTCGTCCAGAAATAACAGAAAAACACCATATTTTGAGATGTCTAAAATTTGAAATTTGAAAAAAAAAAGTCATACTATAGCATGTGGAAAGTTTTCGGGAAAAAAATCATCAAATTTTTTAATGCCCCGATACTCTCAAAATTGGTTCATTATAGTCTGTTGTTACATGCAGTAGGGTGTTTTCTCCAGAAATAACAGAAAAACACCGTATTTCGAGATTTCCAAAATTTGAAATTTGAAAAATAAAGTCATACTATAGCATGTCGAAATTTTTCGTGAAAAAAAATCTTAACATTTTTAAATGTCCTGATACTCTCAGAATATTCTTATTATAGTCTGTTGATACATGTAGGAGGGGGGCTTTTCCAGAAAAAATAAAAAAACCCACCATATTTTGGGGCATCCAAAATTTAAAAAAAATTACAGAAGACGGTTTCTATGGAGGATCTCTTCCAACCATTTCTACCATTTTCTGACAAAACCTTTTTTTTTAAACTCTGTTCTTAAATCATAAATACAGTAAAACAATTTAGATGAGACTTAGCGCATTTAGTTTTTTTTCCCACTTGCCTCTCAGAGAAATAATTTCAAAGAGTTACAGGGATGAGCAAAAAGATTCATCGTGTAAAATTGTGTTAAAAGTGTTGGTGAAAGAAAATTTGTGGCATTGAACTTTTGAATTTTTTAATCAGATTTTCTGTTTGCTATATAATTTCTGCCTTGTGCTTGTTTTTTGCAGGAGAGTCTCATGTCTGGCTGTTTTTATTCTGCAGTCACATCAGGTGGGAATAAGAAATGGCAGAAAAATGTTTTTTGTCGACTCTGAAGCTTTTCATTGATGCAATGCAAAAAGAAAAAAATCTGTATTTATTGTCTTTCCCATATGACATAAATGCTGTTTATCGAGAAGTTTCAAGTGTGCTCAGCCAATGACGATTAGACATTTGTGTGCTCGGCCAATGAGAGAGCCTCACCTGGGGCCAGTAGTTGTTTGTGTACGTGTTGAAATATGAGCCACCAGAAACTGAATTTGAATTATTTATATTTGAATTTGAATCGCTTAACTTGAATATTTGCATTAAAAAACTGAATTTGAATCACATCATTTGAATTTGTATTGTTCAATTTAAATCATTGCATTGAAAAACTGAATCTGAATTTTAATTTGAAATTGATTTTATTAGTTTGGAACTGAACATTCAGTTTTCACAATTCAAATTCATTTCGCAAAATTCAATTTCAATTTTCTGCGATGAAGATTGACCAAAGAGGCGCCATGGCAACCGGCCGGCAACAAATGTTACAAAAAAAAAACCCGGAGCTGCTGATTGGCCGAAGAGGCGCCATGGCAACCGGCCGGCAACAAATGTTACAAAAAAAAAACGGAGGTGCTGATTGGCCGAAGAGGCGCTATGGCAACCGGCCGGCAACAAATGTTACAAAAAAAAACGGAGGTGCTGATTGGCCGAAGAGGCGCCATGGCAACCGGCCGGCAACAAATGTTACCAAAAAAAACGGAGGTGCTGATTGGCCGAAGAGGCGCCATGGCAACCGGCCGGCAACAAATGTTACCAAAAGAAACGGAGGTGCTGATTGGCTGAAGAGGCACTCTGTGTATCTTTGTCACAGAAAATTGAAAATGAATTTTGCGAACTGAATTTGAAATGTGAGAACTGAATGTCCAGCTCCAGACTAATAAATTCAATTTCAAATTACAATTCATATTCAGTTTTTCAATGCAATGATTCAAATTGAACAATACAAATTCAAATTATGTGATTCAAATTCAGTTTTTTGATGCAATTATTCAAGTTAAGCAATTCAAAATCAAATATAAATAATTCAAATTCAGTTTCTGGTGGCTCATATTTCAGCCCATATTTGTGCTTCATTCTGGGCCAGATTTTAAAAACAACAGGTGAGGAAAACGGTTCATAAAGTATATTCTTTCACTGATATATGTCCTGTATTACTCTCTGACACACACACACACACACACACACACACACACACACACACACACACACACAAACACCTACACACACACACACACACACACACAGTTCAAGTCAAGTGAAGCTCTGAGTTTCTCTGTGCTTCTATCTCCAGAAACAGGGAAACAAGGTAGATGGTTGTGGCTGATGTAAACCAGCCTGATCCACACTCAGGACGTAGAAATTCACAAAGCGGACTGACTGTACACTCACTGAAGCCGTACAAAAATACTCGTTAAGAGGTCGACGAGATCAGAGGAAACGTTGTTGTCAAAGGTTGGCAGTTGTGTCGTGAGAATCTGGCCTTTCTGACTCCGCCGTTACATTCTGCTGTGAGCATCGGATCACATTTGGTTTCACCATATTGCTGCTTCGGTCGGACAAAAACTCTCGACAGCATCTGAAGCCAGAATGTGTTTGTGTTTCTGAGCTCTGCGTTATAACAAATACGTTTGTTTTGTTTGTTTGTTCAGGAATTTTTTACACTTCGGACTAAAAAGGCTGGATTTTTGTCCTACGAAAGAGGTTTGTGCCTGATTTAACCCTTTGATGCACAACATGGTCTAAAGTGACCCGATATCTATGAGTTTTTATGTTCTATATCTTTGCAATAAATTATTTTCATCATTCAGTATTCCATGTTTTCCTCAATTAGTTTTTGATCATCATACATCCTAATTTTATGTTTTCCTTTATTAATTTTTTAATAAAATCCCTTTTTGTGTCACCACTCTTCTAATGCACAACATGGGTCAAAAATGACCAATATCCATTTTTTAGCTAAGTAGCTTACTAAGCTAACTACTTAGCTAACTTCTTGGCTAAGTATTTAGCTAAGTAGCTTGCTAAGCTAACTACTTAGCTAACTTCTCGGCTCAGTATTTAACTTAGTATTTTGCTAAGCTAACTAATTAGCTAACTTCTTGGCTAAGTATTTAGCTTAGCAAGCTACTTAGCCAAGTAGTTAGCTATTTAATAATAATAATACAAAAACGTTTTTTCTTCATAAAATATGAGAAGCAAAATGGAAATAATGATCTGTTGTTATCAAAAACAAGATATTTAAAGAATACTTGCAATATTCAATCATAAAATAAGTTGATATGTGCACAGAAACACACAGCAGCATTAAATAAAAATTATTAAATAATATGGGAAATGAATGAGGGTCATTATTGACTCATGTTGTACATTAGAAGGGGTTAAAATATGTTGAGCATCAAAGGGTTAAAAAGAAAACAGAAGGACGCGATAAGTAACGACGGAAATCCCGTTTGTCGAATAAATAACTGTGTAAAATACTGTTTATGTAGTAATATTGGCAGGTTGTTGAACATTTTCACCAAGTGCATTCTTTGTCTCTATAATCCCACATAAAGATAAAAAAACCTTTTTCTTTAAAGAGTTTTGGCTCAGCTTTTTGTTTCTTCCTACATTCAGCAAGCCAGCTTATTCAGTTCACCCCAGCGGTGGGACAAAGTTAAATAAAAACAAATAAAAGCTGTATAAATTTACGCAAGATATATAAATAGAAGAATGAACCACCTAATTCATATTTTGCACCTTTTTGTTTTTGTGACAGATCATCACAGCATGACTAGTTTGGGACAACACAAGTTCAACATCTATAAAAAAAACCATAATAATGCTACATGCATTGTTATTAACATATATGGGGGTTGGTAAGGAACACAATGTGCTTGTTGTCACAAACTAGACACGGAGATGTGCTTACAATGATCCTGGACTGGAGGCTCACACACTTTCCCTCCTCACCTGGCCGTTAAATTTGCACTTTTCCGACAAAGAAAGCACCCGAATTCAAGTTGTGAGGTCTCAGTGTGGAGCTGATGCTGTTTGTGCTCGTGTTGCTGGTGGATGATGCCAAGAGGAGAAAGAACTGAGAGGCAGGGTTTGTCTTTCTGTGCTGTTTGAGTCTGTTTGTGCCTTCAGTAGTCAACATCACGGCTCCGTCTCCGGGAAAAGCTGCCCTGCTCCCTGTGTGGCTGGTTGAAGCTGGGCCCACTCTTCTCTATGTGTGTGTGTGTGAGAGACTTAGTTGGACTGATACAGGTTTCTGGGGACAATTATTATTATGTTTTGTGCCAGTGGTTTAGGGTTCAATAGCATTTAATTTGATTATTTCAGTGTTTCTTGACTGATTGTTACGGTGGCCACACAGCCTCACAGAACTGCAACCTAAGAAAACACATGCAAATATACAAAACACAAGTAAATTGAGAAAACATCTTCATCAATCTGACAACACAACACAATAAGAAAAAGTGCTGCAAATGGACCAGAACACAACAGAAGTGTTTCCAGAGGACACTTAAAAGTGATGCACACGTCTGGACACGCTTCATATTATCACGTTATTTCAAGATAATTATAATTTCACGTTATAATGCTATAACGGTCATAGTGTGCTAACGTTAGCCGGTGATCAAAAGTAGGGTTGAAACTAACCACTATTTTTATTATCGATTAATCTGTCGATTATTTAAACGATTTATCGATTAGTTGTTTGGTCAATAAAATGTATATAAAAATCAACAAGTGTTTCCCAAACCACAAGATGACGTCCTCAAATCTCTTGTTTTGTCCACAAACCAAAGAGATATTCAATTTATTGTCATAAAGGAACAAAGAAACCAGAAATATTCACGTTGAAGAAGCTGAAAACAGAGAATTTGGTCTTTAAAAAAAACTGCTCCAACCAATTATTCGATTATCAAAATAGTTGATGATTAATTTAATAATCGATTATTGTTTGATTAATTGGAGAATTGTTGCAGCTCTAATCAATAGCATGCTAACGTTAGCCGGCGATTGATAGCATGTTAGTGGGCTAGCAAGACCAAGGCCAACTCGGTGCTGTTGAGAGAGACCAACTAAAATGTGAATCATTCATTTATTTGATTTGTTTAACGTGCTAGCGAGCTAACACTAGCGGGCTAACACTAGCGGGCTAACACTATATATCACGTTATAACATGAAAATATAATTATCTTGAAATAACGTAATAATATCAAGCGTGTTCAGACGTGTGCATCACTTTTAAGTGTCCTCTGGAAACACTTCTGTTGTGTTGTGGTCTTTGTTTTCTAAATGCTGCTCTTGTGTTGTCAGATTCATGAAGATGTTTTCTCAGTTTGCTTGTGTTTGTGTATTTGCATGTGTAGTTTCAGCTTTGTGAGCTCTCAGGGCCACCGTAGATTGTTCACCTTAAAAAAATGTATTTTGATCATATTGTGCAACTAAAAAAAATCTCCAGATAAATTACTTTTTATAAAATCTTCAATTCAAGATGTAACTGGAAACCAATATCGGTCCATCCTTCATGTTGGTGTGCAGCTGTGAAGCTCGTCTGTTTGTGTGGCGACTCAGAATCAGGAACAGTGTTTTGTTCTTTTGTCCACTTCTTCAGAAGCTCTCGACGAAGCTGCTGGGGAACAGGCCCGTCTGTCCCGTCCTCTGCAGGGTGCCTTTGTACCAGCCGTCCTCTCTCTTCTTGTGCACAAACACCACATCTCCTTCCCGGAGCTCAATCTCCGCCTCGCTCTGGGGGGGATAGGGCACCACCACACGATACCTGACACACAAACACAGAGTTAGAACACACACACACACAGTTATAACACACACATCGCTGTGGAAAACATCACACGCTGACAGAAAACACTTGAGAGAATTTCATCACAGTGTCAGTTCCCAAGTTTAGACAGCAGTGAGAACTAGAAAATTTCCTCTCGGGAAATTGTGAAAGGGCCACGGGGGCTACTGCCGGTGTGTGTACACTATGATGAGATTCTTCAGAGATTTCAAACAATTAATGCTAGTAATGTTATAATAGTATATAATATCTGGAGGAGTGTGCGCGCTTATGCGCACATTTGTGTGTGTGTGTAACGAAAATCGCATAAAGTTACCTGTGTGTGTGTGTGTGTGTGTGTGTGTGTAATTAAAATCACATAAAGTTACCTGTGTGTGTGTGCTTGTGTTTGAAGCATGTGTATCTGGAGGAGTGTGCGCGCTTACGCGCATGCGTGTATCTGTAACTGTAATCATATAATATATATATATATATATATATATATATAATGTAAAAGTAACGTTATGTCATCTTTTTTTAAGTGCCGTTTTGTGTGAAATTGTTTCATTTGTATTAGCTTGCTAGCTAGGTTGAAATAAAGCAATGCTAGCTTAACACAGTTAAGCACATTTTTCGTGCGGTTTGCACTTTCATCGTCTCTCTTGTCTCTAACTTTGTTAGCGTCTCCAGCTGAGCTTCTTTGCGAATTGACTTGTAAGTTAATAATTCTATAGACAGACAGTTTACAGTATTATATAGCTGGTTGGCACCATGGACAAACACAAATGGGAGTTCAACACCAATGGATCTCGCCGAGGGCACCAAATGGGCCCTGTGTGTCTGTGTGTGTGTCTGTGTGTGTGTGTGTGTGTGTGTGTGTGTGTGGTACCTCTCTCTGGACAGCGGTTTGGGTTCGGGCCGGAGGACCATCAGGGCGTTGACGGCTCGTGTTGCCGGGGGCGACAGCGGGAAGTTGGTGTCCAGAGAACCGGACTTCCTGTGCAGCGGCTCCAGGCCGATGGCCCCCGCCATCTCGCTCTCGATGGGGCAGGAGCCGGCTCGGCCCTGGGACGCCATGGGGCAGGAACCTGAGCGGGCGTGGTGGTGGTGGGGGTGGTGCGGGTGGTGGGCGGGGTCTGTTGCCACGGCGCCGTGGCCCGCCAGCGACGGGTCGTGGGTGGGCGGCGAGGACGGAGGGGAGCGAGGTTTCTTCTTGGCTGCTGCACCCGACAGGAGCTTTAATAAACCTCCTGCTTTTCTCTCCTTCTGAGGACGAGGAGGAGGAGATGGAGGAGGAGATGGAGGAGGAGATGAAGGAGGAACAAACACACAGAGATGATGAGGAGATATAGAGGAATATAGCTTTCATAAAGCATATCTTGAAAAGTGACAAGATGGTAATAAAAATAGTGTCTGTGTGAACAAAACCTCTATAGAATGTGTTTTTATTTATTCTCTACATAAAGAAAGCACAAATACACTCCCGACACATTAATAAAAAACAACATTTATGCTACAAATAGAAAAATATTTTCCTGTTGACCCCATCTGACACAAGGAATAAAAGTGGAAATA
This sequence comes from Centropristis striata, assembly GCF_030273125.1. Taxonomy (NCBI): domain Eukaryota; kingdom Metazoa; phylum Chordata; class Actinopteri; order Perciformes; family Serranidae; genus Centropristis; species Centropristis striata. Next base: position 2,388,751 of record NC_081526.1, on the reverse strand, counting down.
AAAGAACATTTGTTTTATCAGTAAAACAAGTTTCATGAACTGTGAATGACTGAAATTAATGTATTCCTTTATGCGAAGTTTAATTTAAGAGCTGATATCTAGACATTTTACATGGTTTTATTCATAATGATTTTGGTTATTATCAAGAATGTTTCCATGACTGTAGATGTAAAAATGACTAAAAAAGATACAAAATGACCAAAAAATGACACAAAATTATTGAAATGGTCACTAATTGTCCAAAAATAGATGTAAAAATGACAGAAAAAGACATCAACAGACTATAATTGACCCATTTGAAGCATTTTAGTGATTTTAAAATTTGACCTTTTTGACAAAAATGGACATGTTATAGTATTACTTTTTTTCTTTCTTCCATTTTTGCACATCTGAAAATTTGGTGTTTTTCTCTCATTTTATGACAGTGAGTGAGTATTTACCTTGGTACTTAGTTACTTTGATTTCAACTCAATGAGTTATTTTTCCACTCCATGCCTTAACCATTTTATTCAAACAATGACTCAATGAAGGACCCAAAAACATCTCTCCTCCTTTATCACTCTGAACATGCTGCTGGGAAACTTCTTGTTTTTACCCTAAAAGCCTAAATTTGGTGCCTCTCGCACATTCTAATGCCACGATTTCATCTTAATCATTGCATATTTTAATGAGTTATTGTAAAGGAGAATAAGGGTTCTTCTATGTTTTATTTAAGGTGTCTTATTTCAACAGTCTTCTTGCAAGTTCTGTGATGGATTCTGCTAACACATCCATGTGCTCTTATTTTGAAAGCTACATGTGTTTGCTTTTGCATCTGAAAATCTGGAGTTTTTCTATCATTTTTTGACAGTGAGTGAGTATTTACCTTGGTACTTAGTTACCTTGGTAAGAAATCTTGTGTCTTTTCTTTTCAAGGAATTTCTTTGAAGGGACACTGCCCCAGCATATATCCGGCCCCAGGTGACAGAAGGAGTTATTGCCCTAATAACTCAGACAAGCATGCTAATTAAGCTAATGTTCCCAGTATGAATGCGGCTCAATCCCAATGTGAACAGACAGGTAGCTGCTGGAACATGTGAGTCTACTGCTGAAGCATCAGCTGATTACAGACAGATTGTTTCGTAACACTTCTTATGCTCCCCCAGAGAACATTTTTACCCTAAAAGCCTAAATTTGGTGCCTCTCGCACATTCTAATGCCACTATTCCATCTTAATCATTGCATATTTGATTAATTATTGTAAAGGACAATAAGGGTTCTTCTATATTTTATTTAAGGCGTCATATTACGACAGTCTTCTTGCAAATTCTGTGGTGGATTCTGCTAACACATCCATGTGCTCTTATTTTGAAAAGCTACATGTGTTTGCTTTTGCATCTGAAAATCTGGCGTTTTTCTGTCATTTTTTTGACAGTGAGTGAGTATTTACCTTGCTACTTAGTTACTTTGGTAAGAAATATTGTGTCTTTTTCTTTCAAGACATTTGTTTGAGGGGACACTTCCCCCTCTTGCCCCAGCGTATAACCGGCCCCAGTTGACAGGAGGAGTTATTACCCTAATAACTCAGACAGGCATGCTAATTAAGATAATGTTCCCAGTATGAATGCGGCTCAATCCCAATGTGAACAGACAGGTAGCTGCTCTGTCTGTAATCAGCTGATGCTTCAGCAGTAGATTCACATGTTAGAGTGTTTCTTAACGTCTCCTATAAAGGAAGAGGCACGTTTCTTCTTCATGCTTCATTCATGCTGCGTTCAGTCAGTCTGAGTGATTTGAGGAGGACAAAACTCTTTTGTTTCCGTCGCTGCTTGGCCTGATTTTACAGTCTGGCTCACGACTCTGTGGATCAATACTGAGCATGCCGGAGCATAATTACATTTTTTTTCTCCATGGATGCATGAAGCTCTGTCTCTGCCTCAGACATCTTTTTTTTTTTTCCAATACATGAATTGCTGGACCGAGCATAATTCATTTATTTACATTCTATATTTACATTTTTAAAGCTGTGATGGACAGTTGTAATGGCCGAGGTATCGATGTGCAGCATGAGACCGTTTGATTCTTATTGTCTACAATAAAAATGAGTAAAATAAGATGGAACATTTCTTTAATATGGAAAAAAATAAAGCAAGATTACAGTTTAAGATTGGTTCCCATCAATATGGGCATTTAAAAAAATATATTATTATTATTATATTATTATTATTCCTGTTTTTATTCTTTTTTTATTCTCTTCTTCTTATTTTATTATTAGTATTCCTCTGTTTTTATTCTTTTATTTTTATTATCTTATTATTATTATTATGATTATTATTTATTAGTATTTCTCTTCTTTTATAATTTTATTTGCATTATCTTATTATCATTATGATTATTTATTATTAGTATTCCTCTGTTTTTATTCTTTAATTTTTATTCTCTAATTATTATTATTATTATTATTATTATTATTGTATTATTATTATTATTATTATTACTATGTTATTAATAGTATTCCTCTGTTTATATATATATATATATTTTTTTTTTTAATTATTATTATTATGTTATTATTAGTATTCCTCTGTTTTTATTCTTTTATTTTTATTCTCATATTTTGACAGTCTTCTTGCAAATTCTGTGGTGGACTCTGCTAACACATCCATGTGCTCTTATTTTGAAAGCTACATGTGTTTTCTTTTATTTTGAAGGCGGGTCTAACATGTTCTTACCATAACGCCTTATGGTGTGTTTAATTTACACTAAAAGTCGCAACTTGGAGCTCAGAACAGCTTAGAAAATTCTGACATTTGTATAGACCTTGAACGCACCATTAGCTGCCGGACACTCTATGTCACGTCACATCATGTGTTTAACATCAGGCTCCTCAAGAGCAACGTTTATTTTTACAGATGTTTTATTGTCAGGTTGTTTTGTTCCTTTAATCTCTCAGCTTCCATCTGAATGTGTCAGACTTTGTGTTTTCTCTCAACAAACCTTGTGATTTGATCATTTCTGGTTCATAACTCTCTGTTCTCTTCACCTCCCTTTATTCCCTTTGCTCCTGTTTGAATGATTTTTCTTAATATCAGTTAATAAACAAGCTGCAGTGTAAACATGTGACATGTTGAACAGCGTTCAGCTCGTCACCACTCAGAGGAAACTCATGACTACAATCACGTTATGACTCCTTCAGTATATTTAAAGTTTTAGCTACATCATTCTCTCTCTTATTTCCCTCCCAGCTGTCACAGTGAGCCGGTACAGATGGCTCAGTAATCAGTCCACCAGTGAACCAGGCGTACAGAGAACCAGCTTCACCACTGCTGAGGAAAGTAGAAGCTGTCAGTAAACACGGAGACGATCAAAGTGATAAATCTGTCAGAGAAAAAGACCTCAGAGGCCTCAGGAACACACTAAACACCACAATGTGTTCAGTTTCCTCATGTACAGCTACAGGATCATCTCAATACATCAGAATATGATGAAAAGTCCATTTACAAACAGCCCCAACCAAGTATTGAGTCATATAGATCAGTAGTTTTCAAACGTTTTGAGTCGCGACCCCCAATTTATTACCCAAAAAAGAATCAAATTTACCACAAAATGTTCAAAAAAGACACAAAATGACCAAAAAATTACATAAAATTAAGCAAAAAGGACTCAAATTGACCACAAAATGACAAAAAAGGACCACAAAAAGATACAAATTGACCAAAAAAGACACAAAATGACCAAAAAAGACACAAAATGACCAAAAAAAGACACAAAATAACAAAAGACACAAAATTACTAAAAAGACACAGAATTACCAAAAAAGACACTAAATTATTTTAAAAAGACACAAAATGACCCAAAAAAGACACAAAATGACAAAAAAGAGACACAAAATTATTTAAAAAAAGACACAAAATTACCAAAAAAAAGTAATTAAAGGGGGCGGCGAGTTTGAGACCCCTGTTCTCAATAGAGAGACACATTTCCCTAAATACCAAGACTTGATTATTTCTCACAGGATTAGTTTTGTAAACATTTTATATAACTTTAATTCCCCCAAAAACATACATTTCTACATTCTACATAAACAAATAATTCCTTCCTGTCACACAAATAAAGCTTGTTTGAATTTTGATGGAAAGATGAATGGAAGAGGAGAGGAAAGAAAGAGAAAAGGAGGAGAGACTAAAACAACAGGAGAGAGGAACTGAAAGCAGCAGAAAAAGTGAATACTGACTCCTTCTCCTCTTTCATCTGCAGCTTAAAGTCTTAATCCTCCTCCTGTGAGTCTGAGTCAAACTGCCGCTGTTCCTGAACCAACCACCAGGTGGCAGCATGAGCTCACAGTTTAACCTGGAGCTGAACGCTGCCTTGCTCTGCAGCACGCTGGCAGCAAGCTGAAACTAAACTCAGGGAGTTTTCTTTCTTTGTTTTGGTTTTTATTTTTTTATTGAATTTTTTCTTCTTTTTTTGCTGGGACAGTTAGATTGTATAAATGATATATTGATTGTAATTCAATGGTTGTAAATATTGCTTTCTTTTATTGTTATTAGTTTTTCTTTTCTTTTAATAAGAATAACAGAATTATAATAATTTATTGTAAATATTGCTTTCCTTATCTTGTTATCCTTTTTTCTGATGCTTGCTTTGGCAATATATACATTGTTACGTCATGCCAATAAAGCCAATTGAATTGAATTGAATTGAGTTTTCTGTTATCTGTTCCTTCATGCATGTGTATTTGTGTGAAGTTTTCTTTAATATATAATACGAGAAATTGCACACATTTACATACAACTTAATACAATCCCATCTAGGAATAAACCTGTTTATTTATAACAGCTGTTTTTAGTTTACATGGTGGAAATGAAGCTGTTATTTCTCTTCAAGGCCTCCAGACTCCATTAACAGAAACAAAACAAGAGTTATTATCTACCGCTGTCTCCACTCACTCATGTTTTGCTTATTGTGTTATTTCATGTTATTATAGATAGATAGATAGATAGATAGATAGATAGATAGATAGATAGATAGATAGATAATTTTGTATAATTTATTGGCCATTTTGTGTATTTTTTGGTCATTTTTACATCTATTTTTGGTCAATTTGTGTCTATTTTGATACTTTTGTATAATTTATTGGTCATTTTGTGTATTTTTTGTTCATTTTTACATTTATTTTTGGTCAATTTGTGTCTATTTTGATAATTTTGTATAATTTTTTGGGGTCATTTTGTGTCTTTTTGGGTCATTTGTACATCCATTTATGGTCAATTTGTGTCTATTTTAATACTTTTGTATAATTTTTTGGTCATTTCGTGTCTTTTTGGGTCATTTTTAGACAGATAGATAGATAGATAGATAGATAGATAGATAGATAGATAGATAGATAGATAGATAGATAGACTTTATTTATCCCAAGCTGGGAAATTACAGTGTAGCAGCAGCATTACACACAGAGACAATGACAACACAATGAAATAAAAAGAACAACCTAGGCATACTTCAAGCAATAAAATATAAAAATACAATAAAAATACAATAAAATGTAAAGTGTCTAAAGAAGGAGTAGAATAGAATTATCAGCTATTTTTGTTGTTATCATTATATTTGTCCAAACAAATGAACCTTTAGTTGAACCAGACATTAATAAAAAGGTCTAATAATATTTTTCCATGACTGTAGAGAACATTAACCTGATGCTGATGCTGTACATCTCTTATTTTCTGTGCAGGTTTTCCCCCCTGTTTCTCCAACAACTGGGACACACCGACCTCCATCTACTGCAGATATAATATAGTGAATATAATAAACTGACTAGAGATAAATAGGCTCCTACTACTCCTCTTTATAAACCCTAAAGATGCTGTGATGAGAGTAATGATGAGCCTGATGCCAGTTTGTGTCCACCTCCCTCGTCTAATTACTCGTTTACTAACCCACTCTTTAAACTATTTTGTTGTAAATTATATGAAAGAAACATGATAACTCCATATTTAGCCTGATAACTGTTATTATATGAGCTCAGAGCCCTCTGGACTACTCACTAACACATTAGTAGGTTTTTCTAGTGGCAGTTAAACAAAACAATCATGTATTTTATGACTAAAGTATGAAAGTTTCATCAGCTAATCTACAGACCCAAAGGTTGTTTTTTACACCTGGAGGCAGTTTAGATTGTACTGTATTCTTTCCTTCATTGGTCCTTCCTTCCTCTTTCGTTGATTGGTCCTTTCTTCTTTCCTTCATTGTTCCTTTCTTCCTTCTTTCCTTCATTGGTCCTTTCTTCATTCCTTCCTTCATTGGTCCTTTCTTCTTTCCTTCATTGTTCCTTTCTTCCTTCTTTCCTTGATTGGTCCTTTCTTCTTTCTTCATTGTTCCTTTCTTCCTTCTTTCCTTCATTGGTCCTTTCTTCATTCCTTCCTTCATTGGTCCTTTCTTCTTTCCTTCATTGTTCCTATCTTCCTTCTTTCCTTGATTGGTCATTTCTTCTTTCCTTCATTGTTCCTTCCTTCCTTCCTTGATCGGTCCTTTCTTCTTTCCTTCATTGTTCCTTTCTTCCTTCTTTCCTTGATTGGTCATTTCTCCTTTCCTTCATTGTTCCTTCCTTCCTTCCTTCCTTCTTACCTTGATTGTTCCTTCCTTTCTTCTTTCGTTCATTTGGTCCTTCCTTCCTTCCTTGTTCCTTCCTTCCTTCCTTCCTTCTTTCTTCCTTCCTTCTTTCCTTGTTCCTTCCTTTCTTGTTCCTTCTTTCCTTGATTGTCCCTCCCTTCCTTCCTTCTTTCCTTGATTGTTCCTTCCTTCCTTCCTTCCTTGTTCCTTCTTTTTTTCCTCATTCCTTCCTTCCTTCTTTCCTTTCTTCCTTCCTTCTTTCCCTCCTTCCATGTTTGTTCCTTTCCTTTCGTGCTCCTTCATGCTCAGCCATAGTCCTGTCACAAAATTTAGTTTAAAACCTTAACTTGTCTTGGGAGGCTCTGCACCCTACAGGTATATGGGCATTTTTTCTCAGGTATAAAGGTAGAGACTTGGAGATGGATGGATGGATGGATGGATCGTGTCTTTTTTGGTAATTTTTACAATTATTTTTGGTCAATTTATGCCTATTTTGATAATTTTGTCTAATTTTTGTGGTAATTTTGTGTCTTTTTTGGTCATTTTTACATCTATTTTTGGTCAATTTGTGTCTATTTCGATAATTTTGTGTCCTTTTTGGGTCATTTTAACATCTACAGTCTAGAAACACATCTCCATGTCCATCGTGATATGAGTCTGTAATGCTGTCTGCTCTCTAGACTCTGTGAGTGTCTGATAGAGATTATCTATAACTGAGTCTCCCAGACGGTTATCACAGCAGCTTCATGGTTTCCTCGGTAACAAAGAGCGACTCCTCATCGCCACCCCGACCTCAAACCTCCACTTTCTGCTGCGCTGAGATCAAAGCAGCAGAGGTAAGAGCTGTGAACCAGCATTAGGAGGACATTATAAAGGGAGACTCTGATGGGACTGATACTGACAACAGACAAAACTCTGGAATATAATATTTAACTTTCCTGCAGTAAAATGTCCCGAGTTATGAACTCAAAATTATCCTAAAATGTTTTTGACAATTTTCAAACCCGGAGAAGTTTGTAGTTTAAACCTCCCACTGACACCTGTTGACTATCTGCTGCTGTCTGGGGGCCTAGTAAGGTTGTCTCCATAGCAACCGCTATGTTGCCGCTTTATTTAACATGGTTTTCTGGATAATGATTTTGGTTATTATCAATAAAACCATGGTTTCGTTCACCGATATGTAGAGATTATAACGTCCATACAAAGTAAAGCATATTAAGATCATAACTCATATACAACAACTTTCTTATTTACTACTAATAATCAATAATTCTGAGGTTATTGAGGCAAAACTCTTAGTTAATGTCTTACTGGTTGTATAATAAGGCAATGCAGAATAAGGCATTAATAACTACTGAATAATGACTCATTAAGAGACAATATGTTACTTATTAGCATGCTAATAAGCAACTAATTAATGTTAAATATGTGTTCCCTAATAGAAAGTGTTTCCGTTTTTTTAAATCTGTTGTCAGTTTGTTATTACTTTCTTATAACTATGAAATGATGACATTTTAGGTGGAGTCTTTAGATAAGCCCATGTGGGTTTTCTGCCTCTCCGTGCACTTTACATTATTTGTTATCTTTGTCATTTTATGTTATTATAACTGTGCAAATAAATAAGCCTTGTCAGGGTTTTAAAAGCTTGTGAAACAGCATTTAGATGCTAATTGGATGGTGTAACTGGAGCCAGATCCAGACTGAGAGGTGGTTCTGGGTGAAGCAGTAGCTCATCAGGCAGGATGTCACTTAGGATTTATAAGCTGAGAACAGCGTCCCCAAAACAAATCGCAATGATTTTTGCCATTACAAAATGACAAAACAAAACAAAAAATAGCACATGTTGTACTTGTGATAAGACGGGGCCATTGTTTAATATCAGAATGACAGATTAAAGAGCACTTTAACCACCTTGTTGCAACTTTTATGAGATATATTCAGCGTATGAGTGATAATCCTGACTGCGGCTGGAGCCATCTCTGAGTGTGACGATGTAAACAAGGCGGCTGCCTGCTGTTCCATAGTCAATGAGCTGTTTGTCAGCTAGCCATAGATTAGCTGTCCCGCTCACTGGAGCCAACAGGGAAACAAATGGAGCTGAGACAGATGCGAGCTCTCGCTGCCATCCTTCACTGTCAGCACGGCTCCACATTCACCATCCGCAGCTCCAACACCAGACACCACAACCAACCATGGTATTAACCATATGGGCAACTGGGGCCCAAGACCTGTAAAGCAGCTGTTCTCAACCTTGGGGTCGGGACCCCAATTGGGGTGTCGAGATGATTTCTGGGGGTCGCCAAATCATTTTGGAAGTCAGCTCTGTCTCCACTGTGTTAAAGTGTTCATGTGTTAATGTGTTTTAGTCTTTTTGGTCCCTTAATGTCTTTTATAGTCATTTGTGTGTTTTTTGGTAATTTTGATCATTTTTTTGGTAATTTTGTGTCATTTTTTGGTAATTTTGTGTCATTTTTTGGTAATTTTGTGTCTTTTTTTTTGTCATTTTGTGTCTTTTTTTAGTCATTTTGTGTCTTTTTTTTTGTAATTTTGTTTCTTTTTTGGGTCATTTTGTGTCTTTTTTTTGGTCATTTTGTGTCTTTTTGGTCATTTTGTGTCTTTTCTGGTCAATTTGTGTCTTTTTATACTCATTTTGTGTGTTTTTTTGTCATTTTATGTCTTTTTTGTGTCAACTTGTATTTTTTGGTCTGAAACAGTGATTTAATTTGGTAAAACTTGGAAATATAAATTATTGACATTTAGGGCAATAATGTAAGTTAGCACAACAAAGGAAGCCAGTTGTCTGCTCAAAAACAAGTTGGTGAGTTGTTGTTACTTATATCTTTAAGTTGGGGTTCACAACAAGGGACAATAGTTCTGATAACTCTTATTTCTTTGTTGTGAAATTCGGTCATTAGCGAAAGCTAGCGGCTAACTGATGCTAGCGGCGCTGCTTGTTACAGCTACAAGAGTAGCCATTAGCGTATCAATGCTAACTCAAAATTGTTAAAAGTTATTACAATGTAAATTATAAATTAGTGCAACTTACAGTTGAGTTGACAAAAATCTGAATTCAGAGTTGAGCAAATTCAAAAACAAAACTTAAAATATTTAGTTTAATTGTCCAACTTAAAATTTTTTTTTTCTTAAAAGTTTGTTGCCTTGAAATTTTGAGTTCACCCAACTTTTCTTTTTTTGCAGTGTATGTAGTGGGTCAATTTTGCCAGATTATATTGATGCTGATGTGTTTTGTTTTCATAACATCATATGTAAGTGAGTGGCCTCGTGGTGCATTTGTAGTTCTATGAGCGTTTGCACATCTGTACATGAAAATGCTCTTGATGACAGTTAGTTATTGGTGTGTTTTGCCAGATTTTGGTGATTCTGGGGTCGTGATGATGGGGCCCTTAGTATTGTTGCCCAGGGTTACAGCAAAGTGTTAATCTGGCCTTGCTCACAACGTATAGGACTATAGCATTCAGCGTTGGAGCCAGCTGCCTGCTGGATGATGCTGACTACAGGCACATCACACATTTCACACACAGAAAGATGGAATATCTGGTGGAAAAACACCTTTTTTTCCAACTGATATGGTGTTAAAGTTAATTAAAAATATATACGGTGAGTTTTATTTGGAGGACGACTGAAACGGGATCAAAGGAAGAGGAAGTAGCACGATGTCTTTTTTTTCCTTTCACATTTGTATGTGCTAGTAGAGCTGAAATGTGTGTGAAACAAGACGGATTTTGTTCTTTGCACGCAGTAATTGTAACACTTGAGGGCACTTGGAAAAATATTGTATATCAATATTGCATTTTAAACAGTTTTTGTAAAAATAAAAACCTGAACACAATAACTTAAACACATTTATGGCATGAAAGCTGAGTTACACTGCACAAAAGACATTTTGCATAAGTTCGTCCTACTTTTAGCCATGATCGTGCTGTTTCCATAGAGGTGCAGGACTTATTATTATAGTATTATTGAGTGTGCTTGAAAGAGCACACCGGGTTTATCCTCTTTCTTTCGTGTTTTTTTTTTCCGGTCGACTACTCCTCCCAGAGTTTTGGTTGCACATACACTAAAAAGGTTTCAAATCAACCGGTTCGTCGACTTTACAAATTATTTGGCAAAACCTGACAGAAAATCCCCCCAATGTTACCCTATGGAGATTCTAGAGTGGATGACATCATTGCTAGAGTGGAGACGGAGAGAAGAAATTGTCGAGTTTTAGACACAAACTGACGAGTTTTAGACACTAACTGACGAGTTTTAGACACAAACTGACGAGTTTTAGACACAAACTGATGAGTTTTAGACACTAACTGACGAGTTTAAGACTCAGACTGAAGAGTTTTAGACACTAACTGACGAGTTTAAGACTCAGACTGACGAGTTTTAGACACTAACTGACAAGTTTAAGACTCAGACTGACGAGTTTTAGACACTAACTGACGAGTTTAAGACTCAGACTGAAGAGTTTTAGACACTAACTCACGAGTTTTAGACACAAACTGACGAGTTTTAGACACTAACTGACGAGTTTTAAACTCTAACTGACGACTTTAAGACACAAACTGACGAGTTTAAGACACTAACTGATGAGTTTTAGACACAAACTGACGAGTTTTAGACACAAACTGACGAGTTTTAGACACTAACTGATGAGTTTTAGACACAAACTGACAAGTTTTAGACACAAACTAACGAGTTTTAGACACTAACTGACGAGTTTTAGACACTAACTGACGAGTTTTAGACACAAACTGACGAGTTTTAGACACTAACTGACGAGTTTTAGACAAACTGACGAGTTTTAGACACAAACTGACGAGTTTAAGACACTAACTGATGAGTTTTAGACACAAACTGACGAGTTTTAAACACTAACTGACGAGTTTTAGACACTAACTGACGAGTTTTAGACACTAACTGATGAGTTTTAGACACTAACTGACGAGTTTTAGACACTAACTGACGAGTTTTAGACACTAACTGACGAGTTTTAGACACTAACTGACGAGTTTTAGACACTAACTGACGAGTTTTAGACACTAACTGACGAGTTTAAGACACTAACTGACGAGTTTAAGACACTAACTGACAAGTTTTAGTCACAAATTGACAAGTTTTAGACACAAACTGACGAGTTTAAGACACTTACTGACGAGTTTTAGACACTAACTGATGAGTTTTAGACACTAACTGACGAGTTTTAGACAAACTGAAGAGTTTTAGACACTTACTGACGAGTTTTAGACACAAACTGACGAGTTTAAGACACTAACTGATGAGTTTTAGACACAAACTGACGAGTTTTAAACACTAACTGACGAGTTTTAGACACTAACTGACGAGTTTAAGACACTAACTGACGAGTTTTAGACACTAACTGACGAGTTTTAGACACAAACTGATGAGTTTTAGACACAAACTGATGAGTTTTAGACACAAACTGACGAGTTTCACACTACTTTCAGACAGACACACACATCAACACCTACTTTATTATCTTACATGACTTCCTCCTCTTTTCCATTTTTAACAGTTCAGATTGTAATCTAATAATTTATGGGTGAGAGTCACGGGCCAGATTCAAGCACACTCAAAATTTCTTTAGAAATGTTCTTGTTATATATTATTATTATAATATCATTATTAATATGTATATATTGCAGTGAGAAACGAGGCCACAGTGAGTAAAATGTGACAGGAGAAAGCTGAAGAAGCTTGGGGCTCAGAGGGTTAATCAAGCAGACGAAAATAAGATAAAACGATAAAGAAAGTAATCGTCAGTTGTAGTCAGAAGGCTGTGCTCCTTTTTAAGTGAAATTAAACGTTAATTAAAAGATGTTGAACCAATCTTTTATTCCATGATCAGAGCCGTGATTGTTGCTTTTGGGGAAGCCGCGTTAACACAGTCTGTCTCGTCTTCATCTACTTGGCGAGTGACTTTTTATAATTCCCTCTGGGAGAAAAAAAACAAGTGTGAAGTTGCAGCATCAGGCTCTTGATTATGCATGTGGTGAAAATAATAGAAGTTGCATTGTAGAAGCAAGACATCCAATTATTCTATTAGAGAACAAGTGCTCTCATTTCTCAAAACACAAGAAATGTTTTGTATGCAGATGCAGCTAATTGAGGCGTCTGCTGCTGGAGAATCAGGATCTGTTTCCACGGAGGATTTCTCACAGTGTGACTGTTGAACACTGGAGCAAATTTAAAAACAAGCTGCTGATAATTGACTCATTTAAAAAGGGCTTTTGTAGTCGGTTGTTAGTATGTGCGCTGATGGCACTAGGGACCAAGGTTATAATAGTTTGGGGTTTTTCATTAGTTTTAGTTTTAATTTCGTTGTGATTTTTGTTTTCAAATTCAGTTAGTTTTCATTTGTTTTTAGAGTGGGTTTGCTAGTTTTAATTCGTTTTTATTTTTTGGAAAATGCATAGTTTTAGTGTTAGTTTTTTTGTATTGGGGTATTTGTTGGGTCCAGATTCAATAAGGTCACAATAAATGTTTCCTTTATTTCCTTTGTCTGATCCATCTCAGCCCCAATAAGTTTATTAAGTCATAAAACCAGAGAGATGAAATAGATTTCATATCAACCAAAAAGGTTTACGGATGAAAAAAGTTGACAAAGACGAAAACGAAGGACATTTTCACTATAATTTTAGTTAGTTTTAGTTAGTTTTGTAACCACAAAATACAGTTTCAGTTAGTTATTGTTGAAAAAAAAAAAAAAACTCTCGTTTTTATTTTTATTTCAGTTAACGAAAATGTTTTTTCAATTCTAGTTTTCGTTATTTCGTTAGTTTTCGTTAACTATAATAACGATGGTCCAGCGTTTGTGTGGTATGGCTAATGGTGCGTTTAATGTCTACACAAATGTCAGAATTTTTGACACTGTCCTGAGCTCCAAGTTCCGACTTTCAGTGTAAATTGAACACATCATAAGCCGTTTCGGTAAGAAGACCAGCCTTCGAAAGTAAAAGCAAACACATGTAGCTTTCAAAATAAGAGCACATGGATGTGTTAGTAGAATCCACCACAGAATTTACAAGAAGACTTTTCAAAATATGACACCTTAAATAAAACATAGAAGAACCGTTATTCTCCTTTACAATAATTAATTAGAAAGACCAGCCTTCAAAATTAAAAGCAAACACATGTAGCTTTTCAAAATAAGAGCATATGGATGTGTTAGCAGAATCCACCACAGAATTTGCAAGAAGACTTTTCAAAATATGACGCCTTAAATAAAACATAGAAGAACCCTTATTCTCCTTTACAATAATTAATTAGAAAGACCAGCCTTCAAAATTAAAAGCAAACACATGTAGCTTTTCAAAATAAGAGCATATGGATGTGTTAGCAGAGTCCACCACAGAATTTACAAGAAGACTTTTCAAAGTAAGACGCCTTAAATAAAACGTAGAACATAGGTGCTTACCTTCTCTACTTTGGGAGCGAGGACGCCCTGGACGCCGTGGGAGGGTCCCGGGGACGGCGGCTGCAGGGGGCTGGCCGGGTCCCCGTTGAGGAGCACCGCGGACACGTTAGGAGGCGTGAGGCAGGAGAGGGGGGAGGAGAGGGGGAGGAGGGGCCTGGAGGCGGGGGAGGAGAGGGGGGAGGGGCCTAAACTGGGTCCCGGCGACACCATGGAGAGAGGACGACCTGATTGGCCGGGGCAGCGTGAGGGGGAGGAGCTCTGAGGACGCAGGGGGGACAGGGCCACCGAGGGACGCTCCGGGCTGCCAGCAGGAGGACTGTGGACTAAAAAGGACACGTGTTAGTTTTATTGTGAGAAACTTTTAATGAGTGCAATAATATCTTGTTTTGGCAGGAAATATGGAAATGTTTTCAGAGCTCTCAGTGTCCTTTTATTCACAGTTTTATTTAATAAAATCTCAGAGCATTCTTGGATCAGCAGTTCAGAAAATCAGTGACAGTTTCTGGACAACTTATAGTAGTATTATTATTATTATATATTATATATACTTATTGTTAACATATACATTATATAGTATAGTATATTATGTAAATATATATATTCTCTCTCTCTCTCTCTCTCTCTCTATATATATATATATATAAAATACACAATAATAATAATAATAATAATAATAATAATAATAATAATAATGATAAAAAACTAAAAAAAAGAGAAGTTTAACAATACAAAACTTATTTCTAGATAGGTATAATTTGTAGATTTAAATCCAAAGTTAACGTTTCAAAAAAATAAATAAAATAAAATAAAAATAAAAATAATAATAATAATGATAAAAATATTAAAATAAAAACAGAAAAAACAGGAATAAAAATTAATAATAAAAATAAAATAAAGAGACAAACTGATAGTCACGTAAATAAGGGAAAAAAACAATAAAAAAAATATTTACTGTAAAAAACAACAACAAAAAACAATAAAACATAAAAGAGAAGTTCAATGATTCCAAACTTTTTCTTCTAGATAGGTATAATTTTTTTATTTAAACCTGAAGTTAATTTCTCAAAAAATAACAATAATCAATAATAATACTTATAATAATAATAATAATAATAATAGAATTAATAAAATAAAAACATACAAAACAGAAATAAAAATGAATAATTAAAAATAAAATAAATAGTCAAACTGATAGTCAAGGAAATAAGGAAAAAAACTATAATAAACAATTTATTGTAAAACAACAACAACAAAAACAACAAAAAACAATAAAAGATAAAAGAGAAGTTCAACGATACCAAACATTTGTACATTTAAACCTGAAGTTAAAGCCTCCAAAAATAACAAACAAAACAAGCTAATATGACAAGATGAGGTCCAAAACCTCCTCGCTAAAAATGTGCGTGGGTGTATCATGCAGTGAATAATCTGGTTATAATAATAATATAATAATAATCTATTGTTAACTCGAGGCCTCATACTGAGAAAACCTCTTGCAGAAATAAAACAAACAAACAAACAAACAAAAAGAAAGAAACTGTCTGAGATGTCAGATGAGAGTTCTGGAGCACTTTTCTCAGCCTTCAGTTTGCATGAGGTCATTTATGCTCATGAGGATAAAAGAACACAAAAATACACACCCACATAATCATAGACACATGCAAACACACACACACACAAACACACACACACACACACACACACACACACGGTTCTAGCCACCTGCTCTGCTACACTGCAGTACTCAGGCAGAAATCCACAGAGAGGCACGCTGGTCATGTGATAAAACCACTAAACGCCACAACTATGCACATACTTTATTTTGTAATGGAGACCAGATGTGTGTGTGTGTGTGTGTGTGTGTGTGTGTGTGTGTGAGAGTGAGAGAAAAACAGAGGGAGAGAAGCAGAGAGGTGGACTAAGAGAGCATGAAGCTCTGTCATTACGCCTCCATAAAACAAAAAGCACAGTGATGTCATTCAGCTGTGAGTCTCTGTTCACTTGTGTGTCTGTGTACGTGGGAGTGCACATGTCTTGGTGTGTGTGTGTGTGTGTGTGTGTGTGTGTGTGTGTGTGTGTGTTATTCTTGGCAGCGTTCTCACAGTGTGACTCTTTAGGCTCCTAAAAAAACTGGTCACCATTATTTAGTGAGAGGGAGAAAGAAAAGAGAGAAAGAGTTCTCAGAGATGAATAGACTCTGAGTGGAGAACAAGGCTGATATCATCTAGACCTTTACACACAGGTGTGTGAGTGTCGGTGTGTGTGTGTCGGTGTGTGTGTGTGTGTGTGTATTGCTGCTCTTGTGCTAAATTATTCTTCTGAGAGTTCCAGTTTGTTCTCTAGTTGTTCTGCAGCAGAGATGATTCACTGGGTTCATATTTATATTATATTTATAGATATTATATATTATTTTTACAGTCTATGGTTCATATAGAGCAGAAACAACAACATCCAAAATTAAAACTTTGTTCTAATGAAGATACTTCTGGCTCCCTCA
Source organism: Centropristis striata (assembly GCF_030273125.1). NCBI lineage: Eukaryota > Metazoa > Chordata > Actinopteri > Perciformes > Serranidae > Centropristis > Centropristis striata. Next base: position 2,372,219 of record NC_081526.1, on the reverse strand, counting down.
GCCATAGTCCTTCCTTCCTTCCTTCCTTCCTTCATTGATTGTTCCTTTCTTATTTCCTTGATTGTTCCTTTCCTTTCCTTCTTTTCTTCTTTCCTTGATTGTTCCTTCCTTCCTTCCTTCCTTCCTTGTTTTTTCCTTCCTTCTTTCCTTCCTTGTTCCTCCCTTCCTTCCTTGATTGTTCCTTCCTTCCTTCCTTCATTGTTCCTTTCCTTCTTCCTTCCTTCCTTCTTTCCTTGATTGTTCCTTTCTTATTTCCTTCATTGTTCCTTTCCTTCTTCCTTCCTTCTTTCCTTGATTGTTCCTTCCTTCCTCCCTTCCTTCCTTCCTTCCTTTCTTCCTTCCTTCCTTGATTGTTTCTTCCTTCCTTCCTTACTTCCTTGTTTTTTCCTTCCATCTTTCCTTCCTTGCTCCTCCCTTTCTTCCCTCTTTCCTTCCTTCCTTGATTGTTCCTTCCTTCTTTCCTTCCTTCATTGTTCCTCCCTTCCTTCCTTCCTTCCTTCCTTGTTCCTCCCTTCCTCCCTCCCTTCCTTCCTTCCTTCTTTCCTTCCTTATTCCCATGGAGAGTGTTTCATGCTTCAGTCCTAAATTGATCAGCCCCTTCCTGTATCTGATGTGATGCTCCTCTATCTCCAGTATCTGTATGTTCCTGTATGTGTCCTGCAGCAGTGATGATTCACTGGTTCATAGAGCAGCGAGGAGGCTGCACGCTGTTTGCTTCCAACAACAACAGCAGCATCAGAGGAGATCTCATAATATACTTTTTCAATGCAAAATTGTTCTCAGCGTGACGGCTCTGTTGTAACTACTGTCACCTCACAGCAGAACAACCAGAACCCTGTCTTCTCTCTGAGCACTTTACATGGTTTTCTCTGTTTTTTCCAACAATCAAAGGACGTGCAGGTGGACTTTTTTCGGGACTTTTTTAGTCCCTGTAGAAGAGCAGGGCTGTTTTTCTCCCCTATAAAAAGCCTGGTTGCTGATTGGATAGAACACTAAGCAGGATGTGATGTAGTACTGGACGCCACAACAACACGCGACATTTGTAAAAGCCGGTGAAGCAGTGTTGCCAATTTAGCGACTTTTCAGACCCCCTTAGCGACTATTTTTCAAAAAAAGCGACTGGCAACAAATCCAGCGACTTTTTCTGGTGTTATTGGAGACTTTTGGAGCGTCACAGTCCTCCTGCAGCAGTCTCTCCCAGCTACAGAGCCAGAGGGGATGTTAACCCCTTAGCGTCCAGTCTGCAAATTGCTAATAGGCTAACAGTTAGCTCTGTAGCAGTACAGTGTGTATGTGCTAACAGGCTAACAGTTAGCTCTGTAGCAGTACAGTGTGTATGTGCTAACAGGCTAACAGTTAGCTCTGTAGCAGTACAGTATGTATGTGCTAACAGGCTAACAGTTAGCTCTGTAGCAGTACAGTATGTATGTGCTAACAGGCTAACAGTTAGCTCTGTAGCAGTTCAGTGTATGTGCTAACAGGCTAACAGTTAGCTCTGTAGCAGTACAGTGTGTACGCTGTGCATAATTAGCCATGCTGGTTTGTTTATGATCAGCTGCTTTTAAGAGTAAATTTCTTATTTTAAGTGTTCAACATGCTTATTTCTAGATTTAATAATCTTGTCAAGGTAAATTATCTGTCCATGCAGCAAGATCATTTCCTTCAGATTTACTGTTTGATCTGGTTTTTAGACTAAACACCTTTTTTGTAGTGTATAAAGGCAAAAGTGGCTGAAATAACTGCATCACACACATGTTAAAGCTCTGTGATAGTTGCAGAACATTTATGAATGGAAAATAGTTGCATTCACATTATAAGGAATGCAGAAAATATCATTAATTAATCAAACTTGTGGCTGGAATGAATATGGGAAAGGACACAATGACCAATTTTGTGGGATGTCCCAGAAAAGTAAAAAAAGGGAAATGAATTACTGTTGGCAGGGAGGAGAAATGCGTAATACATAACCTTTTTTTGAATAACTATGGCTATTAATTCTAATTCAAAAACGATATATAGTGTATATGACTCTGTATTAATATAGATACAGTCTCTTTATATACATATAATTATGCTTTATGGCAAAAAAATATGTGTCCACAAACTTTAGTGTGCTTTTGGTTAAGGAATAATATGATTTTAATGTTCAAATGTCCATAAACTTTTGGCCACATGCTGTATTTGAATGCCACTAATTGGATTTCATCCTTTTCATTAATTTGGGCATTCACCCAATTTTTCTAAGTTCTGATTTTTTCTTTTCCACATGACTAACTGCACAGAGCAAACTGGAGGTTAAAGAGGCTGCTGTGAGCATATGCCTGCACATTTTTACATGGTGCAGAAGCTACTTGAATTAATGACGGATCAATATTCTATTATGCTGTAATCAGACACTAAATGCTGCAAGGACCCCAAAGATCTGCACTCTGCTGCTTTAAGCCTGCAGGCTGCTGACAAGTCTGAATGCACGACCTCATACTGCAGACGCCTCAACGTGTGAGGAGAAAACTTTATTTCTCTGGAGTGAAGCAACAAGATGCAGCTCTTATTCCACATGGCGTCAGAATGTGGCTGCTTCTTTTTCACAAGTTTTTTCTATCTTGATTGCCACTTTGGAGTTTTAAATAATGTATTTAGTATGGTATGTACGGCTGGGCGATATATCCATTTATTTTTTAATGTGATATGGAGTTAGACCACATCACACATATCGATATAGTTTAAGTTTGCAGTGATTCTTGCTCCAGGCAAGCAGTCATGGAAAAAAATATTAGACCATTAAACCTGGTAACTACAACTAAAGGTACATTTGTGATGTAATAATGATGATAACAACAAAAACAGCTCATAAGAGTTATATATATACATGTATAAAATACACAATATTAATAATAATAATAATAATAATAATAATAATAGAAATAATAATAATAAAATAAAAACATATCGCCCAGCCCTAATGGATGTTGGGTGTGAATGTGATTGTGTTTGATCAAGAATGTGTTAAAACGAGAACAAACCTGGAACAAACAGATGCTTCTGAATGTTTAATGAATCCAATGTTTAATGACTTAGACTGATAATGTGATTCCTAACAGTGTGTGTGTGTGTGTGTGTGAGTGTGTGTGTGTCTGTGTGTGTGTGTGTGTGTGTGTGTGTGTGTCTCACCCAGCTGCATGGAGGTGCGCTGCTGGTTGGTGTGCTGGCTGGAGCGGAGGCAGTTCTTCAGCTGGGCGGCAGCCGTCTGTGGGGAGGAGGCGGGGCTGGAGGAGTTACAGGAGGTGACCAGCGGGGTGGAGGGCCGGGAGGAGGAGGGCCCCGGGGACCCCGGGGAGGACGGGTCGGACACTTTACTACACCCACCTCCTCCTACCGGACTGGACAGAGAGGAGGCCCGAGAAGCTCCAAACGGAGCCCTGCAGAGAGAGAGAGGAGGAGGATGTTGGGTTATTAGTGAATATTTCAACTGTTTAGAGGGTTTTTATTTTCATTTTTTTGCTTTTGTCAGCACTAGCCAGTGATGGAAGAAGTATTCAGATCCTTTACTGCAGTAAAAGTACTAATACACACTGTGAAATGACTCCACTACAGTAAAAGTCCTGCATTCAAAACTTACTGAAGTAAAAGTACAAAAATATCAGCATCACTTGTAAATTTTACATCCTTAAACTGTAGTAATTAAAAAAAAAAAAAAACATTTTAAAGTTGTAGATTATAGCGTCCTTTACTGCTAATTTAACAGGATGATGCTGCTTTTATACTAATTATTAATGCAATATTTACATGCAGATTTTGCTTATTGTGCAGTGAATACCAGTAAATTAACATTCAGTTATTATTTATTGTACACTGAATACCAGTAAAATGTACAAGTTGTTCTGTAAAGTTGTTTACATTTGTACTGTATTTTTTGCAGAATTATTCTGGGAACCACAGCTGACAGTTTTTTTCTGTAAAACATATATACAACATATATTTTTTTTT
>NC_081526.1:2353232-2363232 GCF_030273125.1 Centropristis striata | reverse complement strand
TAGACTTTGTAGGACAGTGAAGGTATCATCAGATGTCTCAACGTCTATTATGTTCCTGGTTTTAATTCTAAAGTTAAATCAGTGAAGGTTCAGTTAAGAAGAGTAAGAACGAGTCTCCAAAAGTCTCCAATAACACCAGAAAAAGTCTCTGGATTTGTCTCCAGTCGCTTTTTTGAAAAATAGTCTCAATTGGCCCAATTGGGGTCACGAGATGATTTCTGGGGGTCGCTTAATAATTTTGGAAGTCAGCTCTGTCTCCACTGTGTTAAAGTGTTCATGTGTTTTAGTCTTTTTGGTCATTTTTTTTTGTTGTAATTTTGTGTCTTTTTTTGATCATTTTGTGTTCAATTTGTGTCTCTTTTGGTGATTTTGTGGTTTTTTTTTTTGTAATTTTGTGTCTTTTCTGGTCATTTTGTGTCTCTTTTTGATCATTTTGTGTCTTTTTTGGTCATTTTGCTTCCTTTTTTGGTCATTTTGTGTCTTCTTTTAGTCATTTTGTGTCTCTTTTTTGGTCATTTTTACAGTTTTAGTTTCCTGCTGAAAGAGTTAACAGTCCCTTCCTAGTAGCTTCGGCTGGTGTGGTAAAATAATATTGTCAGTTAGTGGTGCTGCAGGTGAAGCAGGAGGAGCCGAGGCTGCAGCAGCAAGAATACATTAGACTGGATCTGCAGATTGTGCCTCTGCCAACACGATTAAAATGATCAAAAAAGACACAAAATGACCAAAAATAGTTGTTAAAGTGACTAAAAAGGACACAAAATGACCAAAAAAAGATGTACAATTGACAAAAAAAGACCCCACAAAATGACCAAAAATATATGTAAAAATGACCAAAAAATACATTAAATTATCGAAATAGACACAAAAAATCACCATATATGTAAAAATGACTAAAAAAGACACAAATTGACCAATAATAGATGTAAAAATGACACAAAAAAACATAAAATGATCAAAAAAGACACAAAACGACCAAAAACAGATGTAAAAATTACAAAATAGACAAAATAACCAAAAATAGATGTAAAAATGACAAAAAAACAGAACACAAAATGACCAAAAATAGATGTAAAAATAACAAGAAACCCACAAAATGACCAAAAATGTTGTGGATTTTCACAAGATAAAACAAGGAGTTCATTTTTAGTTATAACTCAATTTTGACCAAAAATCGAGTTACTGCAGTTAGACTTTGTAGGACAGTGAAGGTATCATCAGATGTCTCAACGTCTATTATTTTCCTGGTTCTAATTCTAAAGTTAAATCAGTGAAGGTACAGTTTTAGTTTCCTGCTGAAAGAGTTAATTGAGTCAGTTTTTGATGCTGCAGGTGAAGCAGGAGGAGCCGAGGCTGCAGCAGAAGAATACATTAGACTGGATCTGCAGATTGTGCCTCTGCCAACTCAGAGCCCAGAAACGTGGTTCTTTTTTTCTTTTTTTTGGGAGTGCCTTTGTGATAAGAGGCAGTGTGAGTCCACGGAAACACAAGTGCAATTACACAGCGTATGAAGAAGCAGAGCTGCTCGCCTCGGCCTGATCTGTATTCCAGAAAAGTGGAAGCCAGGAAATTACCGGGAAAAAATTACAATGCAAATTACAACGAGTGTGCCACTATACTGTCTTTGTGTGAGGACAAAATTAGAGGCCTGAGTCTGATTGCATTACAGCGCTGCCTTCACAGGAGCAGAGTGAATGAACTGGATGATAAGTGGAGCAGAGGTTTGAAACGCCGGTTGGGTTAAAATGACACCAATGATCCGGATACGACACGAGAAAGAGAAGAAATTCCGTAACTACCCAGAGAAACCATCAACCCTGTCACCTGACATGTTTTATTTTTGCACAATAATAAGACAAAAAAGAAAAGGATGAAGAGATAACAACAAAATGTTTTGGTTAAAATGACCAAAAAATAGATGTTAAAATGATAAAAACAGACACAAAATGACCAAAAATAGATGTATAAAATTATGAAAAAAAGACATAAAATGACCAAAAATAGATGATAAAAAGACACAAAATGACCAAAAATAGATGTATAAAATTATGAAAAAAAGACACAAAATGACCAAAAATAGATGATAAAAAGACACAAAATGACCAAAAATAGATGATAAAAAGACACAAAATGACCAAAAATAGATGTAAAAATGACTAAAAAGACACAAAATGACCAAAAATAGGTGTAAAATTGATCCAAAAAAAAACAAAAAATGACCAAAAACTTATGTAAAAATGACAAAAAACAAAAAATGACCAAAAACTTATGTAAAAATGACAAAAGACACAAAATGACCAAAAATAGATGTTAAAATGATCAAAACAGACAAAAAATGACCAAAAATAGACGAAAAAGGACTAAAAAGACACAAAATGACCAAAAATAAAACAATTACCATAAAAATAAAGCAAAATTATAATAATATTAAGAAGCAAAATAAAACGAAAGTGTGTGCACCTGACTGAGGTCGCTATAATAAAACCGTACATGACATTATAATGGAGGCTGGTGACTCACTGTATGTTGCTTCATTCACACCAAATCAGCCACCGCCGGAGAAACGCCATTCCTCTCATTCATGTGAATGTGGGCTGTGCGTTTAGGGACCACGGGGGATGATGAAATAATAGGAATGAAAAAAGAAGCATTGAACAGTTGAAACTAAATCAACTCTAATAAAAAAGCTCCTGTGGAGGAGATCAGAGCTCCAATCATCATGTCCAGAGTTCCTGCAGCAGCACGAAGAACCAAACACAACGAGTTCTCAATCACAGACCGGTTCCTCCTGCTGCACTAAAGATAGAAAAACATTCTGAACTTCATTCTCAAGCTCACAAAAGATGATTTTTGACAGGAAATAATGTGGGTGTGAAATAAACAGATGCACAGACTTCTATGTCACAAAAATGGGCCAAATAAGTGACACCGTCACACAACCGCTTAACGAGCCTCCGGCCCCGCGGCTCGTTAAGAAGAGCCTCCCGTCCCCGCGGCTCGTTAAGAAGAGTAAGAACGAGTCTCCAAAAGTCTCCAATAACACCAGAAAAAGTCTCTGGATTTGTCTCCAGTCGCTTTTTAAAAAAATAGTCTCTAAGGGGGTCTGAAAAGTTGCTAAATATAGCAACAAATTCACTAAGTTGGCAACACTGCTTCTCCGGCTTTTACAAATGTTGCGTGTTGTTGTGGCGTCCAGTACTACGTCACTTCCTGCTTAGCGTTCTATCCAATCAGCAACCAGGCTTTTTACAGGGGAGAAACACGGCCCCGCCCCCTGGTGGTTGGAGGACTACTGGTGTAGAAAGTGTTGATTAGATCTGCAGGAGCGACGCATTTTAAAGAGGAAATATCACCGACGATCAGGTTTATTTAATCGTGGCGGCCAAGATCGTTATTATGATTAAAATTTGATTAATCGTGCAGCCCTACTTTGAGTCCATAGCACCTAAACTCTGGACGCTCTGCCTGCTCCCTTACTGTCTGTGGTGTCTGTGGATTATTTTAAATATCAGATTAAAACATATCTGTTTAGACTGTATGTACCTGGTCAACTAGACCAACTAGTCTAAACCTTGGGGTCGGGACCCCAATTGGGGTCACGAGATGATTTCTGGGGGTCGCCAAATCATTTTGGAAGTCAGCTCTGTCTCCACTGTGTTAAAGTGTTCATGTGTTAATGTGTTTTAGTCTTTTTGGTGATTTTGTGTTTTTTTTTAATAGTAACTTTGTGTCTTTTCTGGTCATTTTGTGTATCATTTTGTGTCTTTTTTGATCATTTTGTGGTCAATTTGTGTCTTTTTTGGCCATTTTCTCTTCTTTTAGTCATTTTGTGTCTGTTTTGGTCATTTTGTGTCTTTTTTGGTCAATTTGTGTCTTTTTTTAGTCATTTTGGGTCTTTTTTGGTCATTTGGTTTATTTTTTGGGTAATTTTGGGTCTTTTTTGTTCAATGTGTGTCTTTTTTTGGTCATTTTGTGTATTTTTTGGACAATTTGTGTCTTTCTTTGGTCATTTTGTGTCTTTTTCTGGTCATTTTGTGTCTCTTTTTGATCATTTTGTGTTCAATTTGTGTCTTTTTTGGTCAAATTGTGCCGTTTTTGGTAATTTTGTGTCTTTTTTAGTCATTTTGTGTCTTTTTTTGGTCATTTTGTTTATTTTTTGGGTGATTTGAACTGTGCACGTGAGATTCTGTTCAGTGAGCGGGGGTCGCGGACAACATGCATATTAAAGTGCTGGTCGCGACTCAAAAAGGTTGAGAACTCCTGAACTAGACGTCCAGGCTTTTATCATGTTTCCTTGTTGTTTGTATGTTCTTGTAAAGCACTTTGCTGCCTCTTGCCTGTGAAAACCTTTTATAAATATAACAGACTTACTTCCTTCCTTCCTGGAGGAGCTGCAGCTCCACATTAACCTGAGCTCACTGACCTGGACACGGGGGTGACTGTAATTTTGTGTCTTTTCTGGTCATTTTGTGTCTCTTTTTGATCATTTTGTGTATTTTTTGGTCATTTTGTTTCCTTTTTTTGTCCATTTTGTGTCTTTTTTTGGTCATTTTGTGCCTTTTTTGGTTATTTTGTGTCTATTTTTTATCATTTTGTGGTCAATTTGTGTCTTTTTTGTTCATTTTGTGTCTTTTTTGGTTATTTTGTGTCTTTTTCTGGTCATTTTGTGTCTCTTTTTGATCATTTTGTGTTCAATTTGTGTCTTTTTTGGTCAAATTGTGCCGTTTTTGGTAATTTTGTGTCTTTTTTAGTCATTTTGTGTCTTTTTTTGGTCATTTTATTTATTTTTTGGGTGATCTGAACTGTGCACGTGAGATTGTGTTCAGTGAGCGGGGTCACAGACAACATGCATGTTAAATTGGGGGTCGCAACTCACAAAGGTTGAGAACTCCTGAACTAGACGTCAAGGCTTTAATTATGCTTTCTGGTTGTATTGTGTTTTCCTGTTGTTTGCCTGTATGTTGTTTTATACCCCTGTAAAGCATTTTGCTGCTTCTTGCCTGTGAAAAGCTCTTGATAAATATAACAGACTTACTTCCTTCTACCTGGAGGAGCTGTAGCTCCACATTAACCTGAGCTCACTGACCTGGACACGGGGGTGACGTAGTTCCCGGGGAAGACGCCCGAGGCAGCCGTCCTCAGTGAGGTGCCTTTGAACCACCCGTCTTGACACTTCTCTGTCACCCGATACATCTCCCCTTTCCTAAGTTCAAGCTCGTCAGCCTTCTGGGGCTTGTAGGCGTATAAAGCCAGATATCTGTGAAACAGAGGCAACAGACAAAATGTAGAAGTCAAATTATAAAATCATTAGAAGCCAGCAGGAAGGAGAAACTCTTCACCAAATACCAATTATCTCCCATGGGGATTAGACTCCTAATATGTATTATGCAAAGTAAAAGCAAAGCCATTACAGATGCAAATAAATGAATGAACAAATGAGTGAACATTAGCCAATCAATCCTTTAAAAAACAAGCTGAATTTTCTGTCAGAGTGTTTAGAAGGAAGGAGAGAATAGCAACACATAATAATAATAATAATAATAATAATAATAAGAGAGGAAACTGCTCCTCTGGAGAGGAAAATAATAAGAATATTCATCACACGCTCTGTTTTTAATTTACACAAACAAGTTGAAATGATCTTGTGGGATTTATAGTTTTTTTTTTAAAAACAAAATGAATAAGACGTTCAGAAGACGTTCATATTTTACACATCTTATTTTAAGTTGTTTTACTGAGATTTACAGCGAAGTGTAAAAAAATGTCTGTAGATTTAAAAAGATAAATGGGTTAATTCAGTTTCAGTAACAAAAAAACAAACAATATATATATATATATATAATATTATAAAAGAGAATGTTTTCTTATAACTTAGCTAGTAAATAAAGGCAACAAACGTTACAGTGTACTGTAAATATCAGTATTTTTCCTGAGAAATAATATGTATATATATATATATATATATATATATATAAATATATATATATATATGTATATATATTCAATATATATATATATATGTATATATATATATATATATATATATATATATATATATAAATACGTTTTTTTTTTTTTTTCAAAAATACATTACTCCACTGTAAAATAAAATTGTTGTTCACAAAAAATACTGTAATATATATAAAAGCATCACTGTAATTTTTGCATTTATCTATTTTAAAAAAATACATTTCCTCTCTGTTAAATGTATTAAACGATTTATTATTATTATTATTATTATTTTTAACAACATGAATAAGACTCTTCAGAAGTGCATATAATACTATAAAAGACAATGTTTTCTTATAACTTAGCTGGTAAATAAGTATTTTTCGTGAGAAATTATATATATATATATATATATATTATAAATAAGGGTTTTTTGTTTTAAAAAAAATACATTACTCCACTGTAAAAATATTTGTAACAAAAATATACTGTAATATATATACAAGTATCACTGTAATTTTTGCATTCATCTGTTAAAAATAAATACATTTCCTCCCTGTTAAATGTATTAAACTTTTTTATTATTATCATTCTTTTTTTTAACAACATGAATAAGACTCTTCAGAAGTGCATATAATACTATAAAAGACAATGTTTTCTTATAACTTAGCTGGTAAATAAGTATTTTTCCTGCGAAACAAGCATCACTGTAATTTTTGCATTTGTCTGTTGAAAAAAAAATACATTTCCTCTCTGTTAAATGTATCTCTAACAATAATATACCATAATATAAATATATACAAGCAATCACTGTAATTTTTGCATCTATTTTTGGAAAAATAGAATATAAAAACTATATACTATACTATATATACTATATTACTATACTGTAATATTTAATGGTAAAGTCTTTAATTCATGCAGCATTTATAAAGTATTTTCTTGTCAATTACATGGCAGAACAGGGTTTCTTTTGATGGAAAAACTTTTTATTTATGAGGTAAATATGGAATAAAATGGCAGTGCTAATATCATTTTACCGTAATATTAGAAATAGTGGCACCGTATTTATTACTTTAAAGTTTTTTACAGTGTTCCTGCTCCACCAGCTCCTTTATTGGAGCACCAAACCACATTTTATCTACAATAAATCGGGAGTAGGAGGTTGGTCCTCCCTCCATTAACCATGAATCCTCCAGAGGAGGAAAGCTTCTGTAGGTGGAAACTGTAAACACTCTCACATATCACTAACTGGTCTCCTGTAGCAGTAAAATCTAATTGTGATGATTTTAGGTGAGGTAAGACTTCCAGTTAGGAGAAACTTATTACATTAAACCAGGATTGTTTTACTCCACTACCTGCTGGGGGTTTGGAAGGCATGTTTTCTTTACAGTAACGGCGAAAATTACACCATTTATCATGACCAGAAACCAATTTTCTGATTTTCACATTTCCTGTTTGCACAAACCAGGTCCTGGTTAAAAACATTAACTTCTGTCCCTCACTAACACTGAAACTACGACTGGCTCAGCTGAGACCAGCGATCATGTGACAACAACTCACTGAAACGAAGACGGAATTGTACAAAATGTCATATATATATATATATATATATATATATATATATGTATAGGGATGGGCAACTTAAATGTTGGAGGGGGCCACAATTTTCCATATCCACATATAGACATATAGGACCGTGCCCCAAGTTTCTGTAGAATAGATTAATAGATTCTTAAATAAATGTGTTTATTTCTTTCTTTCTTCTCATGGCATTATAATGACACTATATAAGGTGCTATAGGGCCTTTAAAGCACATTGAGGCTGCAAAACAGCTTCTTTCCAACACTGTAAAAAAATTCTGTTGCTTTTACATAAAAAAACTGTCAGCTGTGGTTTCCAGAATAATTCTGCAAAAAAATACAGTACAAATGTAAACAACTTTACAGAACAACTTGTAAATTTTACTGGTATTCAGTGTACAATAAACAAAATCTGCATGTAAATTTAGCATAAATAATTAGTATAAAAGCAGCATCATCCTGTTAAATCAGCAGTAAAGGACGCTATAATCTACAACTTTAAAATGTTTTTTTTTAATTAGCAGTTTTAGGATGTAAAATTTACAAGTTAAAAGTTGTTCTGTAAAGTTGTTGACATATGTTCTGTATTTTTTACGGAAATATTCTGGGAACCACAGCTGACAGTTTTTTTCTGTAAAAACAACAGTTACAGTGCAGGACCACCAGTGTGGTCAATAGATTCTGCCCAGTTTATAGTTTTTAACCCCTTGCAATACAGGCCTAGTAGATCGGGTCAGTGCAATATAGTTTTATAGTTTAAAAAAAACAAAAAACAATTAAAATATATTAATGAAATGTAAGTGCTATATTTAAATCTGTTTCTCTGATGCTGCTCCTGTGCACCTTGGTGATGATGATGATGATGATGATGATGATGATGATATCTGAAGCTTCAACTTGTTGATGTTTCTAGTTTCTAGTTTTAATACGCTGTATGTATTTTACTGTCATGTTTTGTGATTGTGTTGTTTTTAGTTTTTTTGTTGCACATATGAATGTTGTTGTCCTGCTGCTATAATGACATTAACAGGTTCTACTCTAAAACTGCACAGAAGACGTGTTGTGAGTTCTCTTCCTGTGGTTCTGTGTTGTGAGTTCTCTTGCTGTGGTTCTGCTGTCTCCATGGAGTCAGCTGGTAGAAAGGTTAACAGCTAAATTGAAGCACTTACACTCAGAGTTTTACTGTTGACAGTTAACTTGACATTCTGAGTCGTAGCTGAGAGTTTCTGAGGAAAAATACTAAAAACATCAGTCTGTTGCCTTTATTTACCAGCTATAGTTACTATAATACATTCTCTTTTATAGTATTCAACTGTTATATACAGACATGAATGGGGAAATAATAAAATGGAAATCTTTAAATATGTTCCTACTACGGCTGGGATATATATATATATATATATATATATATGTATATATATATATATATATATATATATATATATATGTATATATATATATATATATATATATATATATGTACAAATGCTGCCCTTACTAGGGTTTGTCATATTCAGTTATTTTGTAATGTTCGTTATATTTATTTCAGAAAAAGATTGGCCTATTTTATTTCATAGGCTGTTTTTATTGAAGATAATTTTATATTTAAATGTCACTTTATGGAGCTTTGATTTAAAAAAAAAGGTTCTCCTGTTATACAGTATTTATGTTCACTTAAATAAATCAATAAATCTACTTGTGACATGTCATATTTGACTTTGACTGAACATTTGCTCTCACTTTGAGATAAAAATATCAGGATATATATCATATATATATCGATATTCAGCCTAAATATATATCGGGATATGACTTTTGGTCCATATCGCCCAGCCCTAGTTCCTAATAAAACTAGAAATATTATTCATTTCTGAAATTACCAACTTCCAAAAGATGCATAAAATTTGATACATTGGAATCAAAGGCTGTCGGGGTTTATTACATCAGAAAAGACGAAGAAGAAGAAGAAGAAGAAGAAGAAGAAGAAGAAGAAGAAGAAGAAGAAGAAGAGTCTGACTCAAAAAATATCAGATCCAAGATGTATGAAGCATTAATGTTTCAGTGCGACTGTGATTTATTAAACTCGTGAAGAGTATCCAGTCGCTCCTCTGTGAGGTGATGTGATCAGTAATCAATACGTCCTTGTTTACCTGCCGACTAGCAGGTAAACATGCTAACCGACACATTTAGCATTTAGCATCTCACTATGTGACCGTGTTCGTGTGTGTGTGTGTGTTTTGCATGTGCGTCACCATATAAATAAGTTTGTGTGTGTGTCTGTGGGAGACGTTCCTCGTGTCTGTTGGTAGAGACGATAAGACCTCAGAGTAAACAAGCCCTATATGTGCCTGCCCCCCCCCCCCCCCTCCCGTTGCCATGGTAACAGCTGTGGGGACCGTCTCCTGTCTCCCCATGGCAACAGGAAGAGTTGCCAGGTCAAGATGGAAACGTCCGACCTCATCAGGGGAAA
>NC_081526.1:2345732-2350732 GCF_030273125.1 Centropristis striata | reverse complement strand
CTTCACCTCAGCAGGTTCCTTTCTTATGGCAGGAGGAGGCATTTCTCTTTCCTTACTCTTAGATGAACTCAGGCAGGAGATTCATTTTGCCATCTTTTCAAAATATATGCATTTGCCGTCTTTTCAAAACAGGTTCATTTGTCATTTTCCAAAAAGGTCCTTTCTAATATATTTAATATATTGTGCATTAATGTTTCTTGGTGAATGAGAATGTTAAGGTATTCATCTGAAAGGTAAAACCAGCGTAATTTAACCAAATGGCCTTTATGCCCTGTCATGTGGCCTTTGTGCCCTTAAAATAAGTGTGAATAGGAAGGCCAAATGGCCTCGCCCCTAAAATGACGAAATTCCAAGCCTGGTGGTGATCAAACTGAAAAGTCCTAAAGTCCGGACCAAACCAGATAGGTGTGAAAGCGCCCTTAGTTACTTTTAAAATCAAGTAGTCAGTACCGTAACTAAGTCACTCTGTAGAGGAGTAATCAGTAATCAGATTACTTTTTCAAAGTAACTGTGGCATCAGGCTCAATGATGCTCCATGACCAAACTGAACATACAGCAGCAGCTTTGTAAACATGATGGAAACAGATTAAATGTTGCTTTCCCCACTGATGGAAAACAAACATTTAAAGATGAGACTTTTAGATGAAACTTCACTTTCTGCAGAAAGGAACTTGGTAGCATTGAAGTATTTCAAGCCGGAAAATATCACATAAATGCAAACCAGCTGAGAGGTCAGAGGTCAGAGGTCAGAGGTCAGAGGTCAGAGCCACCACAGTGCTGCTGCCATCAACCAGGTGTTCAAACTGGTTCAGATGGAGACGAGTGAGTCCACCTGGGACACATTAACCGACTCAGCTCGCTAAATGGACTGCAGGGGAAGTTCAGTGGTGAAAAACAACATGTTTCAGGATGTATGAGAAATAAAATACAAGTTGAGCTACCAAAATCGGTTTAAAAACACAGTCGGCAATAAAGTCGGTTGTTTTCAGACACAATCATGTTAACTGTGGTTTCATTTTCATTGTGATATTTTTGGAAGAGATTGATTAATAAGAAAATAAAGTTTTGAGAAGATATACACTGGAAAGATCTAAAAAATATTTCAGCAACTGTGTATTTTCTAAATGCTTCCCATTGGAAATATTAATGTAAGCGATTAATCAATCACAAAGCATGTTAATAATTAGATTAATTGTTTAAGTGCTTGACAGCCATAGTTGCAAAACGGTGATCATTTTCATTTTCAGTAGCTTGTAAAATCCTGATATAGGGCACTGCCTTTTTAAATTTACTGTCTATAAGACCACAAATGAGTAATAACGTAAAAAAGCTTCCTGCAAGAGTTCCTGGAAAGGGTGTATTTGTGTGTGAATTAGAATGTTAAAACAGCAGTTAAATGGGCTTTTAGACATCTTTTGAAACATTTTAAAGAGATGGAGTTCTTTGCCAGATGGGAAAAGATATTTATTCCATCATTTAGTCCCTAAATTTAACAATAAATTGATCTCTGCATGTCAGAAAACTTGGAGGATGAAGATCTAAAGAGTGACGAACCTGAGAATTACATTTAAAATAAGTCTTAAAGTTATCTGGAAAGTTTTCATGATCTGAATATACCTTATAAATAAAAACACACATATTTTAGAGATATTGATGTGATGAACAGTAAGAATCTGAAGGTCCTGATGAGTTCTGGGACTCAGATTTGTTTCCATCCTAACAAAACATTTCTGAAGAACTAAAACTCTGTGGAGTGAAGTGAAAGGTGCCCAAACTATATTACAATATGAAAGAAATGGTTAAATTAAACTATAATAAAGTGTACGAAGACAGTTTGTAGTAACTAGAGTACTAGTGCTCCTTATTATACCAATTTTTTTTCTGTTGCTAAACCAGTATATTTGTGCTTTCCAACTCAAACTCTCATCAACAAAGATTCCTCCAAACTCTCTCTCTCTCTTTCTCTCCTTATTTCTGTCTACTATCAAATGAAAGATTCCCAAAAATCCCTAAAAAGCTTACATGAAAGTACGAACCTGGTCTCACAGGAATCCGTGGAATAGCCACGGAATCACTCAAATTTCCGTGAAACTGACACGGATTTCGCTACAATGCAAGTTAATGACTTAAGTTAGTGACTTCCAAGGTTCCTGCGGTCAGAACAAAAAACATGGCGGACAGTTCTCTAATTTTTAGTGAAAAAAATCAATATTTTGACTTAGTTTCTGCATAAAAATGGATTTTGATCACATTTCTAGCGAGAAATATATGTTTTATTTTCTAAATATTCACTCAGTGAATGTACATAATCACTTTGTATGTTGGAATAGCCACGGGATATGACTGGCATTAACTTGCATTGTAGCCAAATCCGTGTCAGTTTCACGGAAATTTGAGTGATTCCGTGGCTATTCCACGGATTCCTGTGAGACCAGGTTGGCAAGTACATATGCTGAAGTCAATAGAATAAACTTGTTCTTCTCAAAGTTCAACGTCTCTATGGAAACACACAGCAGGCTGTAGAATAAATGCACAGTGTTTGTGTTTGAAGCCTTGTTATGAAACAGTGATGGAACATCTGAAGAGGAACTGTGTGACTGTGTTCTATGTTTCTGAAGGGGTTTGATCCTTGACCAGTGGAGGAGGAGACGTGGTAGCAGAGGTGGTGGAACACGGCCAATAACTCTCAATAACTCTGGGCACAAAAGAGGAAATATTTATTAACGTTCTCAGGAGGAGGCGGGTTCTGGAGTCACGCTCACAGAACCTGAGACCTGTTCTAGGGTGGCTGAGCTGACAGCACCCTGAGGTGTACTCACATGTTGAGTGGCAGCTGCACCTTGGCGTGGGCCAGCAGCTCAGAGGTGATGGACGCCACTTTGGGGGGCACCAGAACCCCTGGAGAGGACGGAGAGGGACCCGGGTGGGACGCATCCTGAAGAAACACACAAAGACACACACAAAGAATTAGAGTTAGTGGTTTCCATTTATATTAACCCTGTGGAGTCTCCAAAAGACTTGTTGCCCTCCATCAGACTAGAAAACAAAGCAGCGTGGAGCCCTACTGTACATTTACCTCTAAAGTTCTGGCTGTAAACTCCATGAGGCCAGTTTCAGTTTGATGATGATATACCAAGTAAAACTGGAGACAAGCTCAATAGATTTAGTATCAAATGATAGAACTGGATGGAACCCTCTTATATGGTAGATTGTTTTGAAAGTATTTTGAAAAGTAAAAAAAAGATTCAAAATCACGTTTTATGTTGGACTAAAGGACTAAAAAAAATGACCAAAATGACCAAAAAAGACACAAAATGACTAAAAAAGACACAAAATGACTATAAAAAGACACAAAATGATTAAAAAAGACACAAAAAGACACAAAATGACCAAAAAAGACACAAAATTGCTAAAAACGGACACAAAATGACCAAAAAAAAGACACAAAATGACTCAAACAGACACAAAATGACCAAAAATACACAAAAAGACACAAAATGACTATAAAAACACAAATGACTAAAAAAAAGACACAAAATGACTAAAAAAAGACACAAAATGACTAAAGAAAGACACAAAATTACCAAAAAAGACACAAAATGACTAAAAAAAGACACAAAATGACTAAAAACAGACACAAAATGACCAAAAAAGACACAAAAAGACACAAAATGACAAAAAAAACCCACAAAATGACAAAAAAAACCCACAAAATTACTAAAAAAAAGACACAAAAAGACACAAATGACCAAAAAAGACACAAAAATGACATAAACAAAACAAAACAAAACAAAACAAAGGAGACACAAAATGACAAAAAATGACAGAAAAAACTAAAAAAGACACAACAACAGACACAAAATGACCAAAATTGTTAGGCTAAACAAACAAGACCCAAATCAAACAGAGTCCCACTAGAATAAAAACCAGAGTTGATGACAGGATCACACACAATCACAAGATCACATTTATGTTGGTTCTTCTTTGTTTCTTTTTGGTTCTAAATGTTGATCCAGTAAGTCAGAATAAAGAATCAATTATTATTATCAGGTCATATTGGTGAAAAAATATACCAACATGGTATTTAAACATGTTTGAAGTGGTGAATACAGGCAGGATGGAAGGAGTCAGACATGGAGGAAATAGAACAAAACTCCAGAGAGTTAAAATAAAACATTATTATGTGCCGGCAGCATTTGCAGCTTCTCAGTATGCATCCTGGGTGTTATTGAGAAACACATTGAACCAGGTGTGATGGTGTGAATGCAGCTAGAAGCAATAAACGTAAAAAGCAATGTGTCTCCAGTCTGCAGCGATCAGAGAGAGGGATGGTGATGGTCTCATGGAGCAGCTGATCGTTCATAACATCTCAAGTGGAGCACAGTGACCAGGTGAACTGGTGCATGTTTACTGCAAACTATATTAGCTTGGAGCTAAGGAAGCTGCAGCTGATATACTGGCTGATATTAGCTTATTGCTCGTACTGTTTATCTCTATCAGTTTATATATGTTGGCAGCTATAGAACAGGAAATTACAGACAACATGCCAAGGACATGTTTCAGATGGCTCAGAAACACGGACACCATTACATGAAGTCACAATGTAAACACTCACCGGTCACTTTATTAGGTGGAGTGTGTACCTAATAAAGTGGCCGGTGTGGTCTTCTGCTTCAAAAATTCACAACAAAATTAAAACTAAAACTAATGAAAAATCCCAAACTATCATAACCTTGCAAGGGAATTCACTGTTCCAATGAGGGTCCTCACAATAATAGAAGTACAAGAATGTGTGTGTGTGTGTGTGTGTGTGTATGTGTGTGCGTGTGTGTGAGTATGTGTGTGTGTGTGTGTTTGTGTGAGTATGTGTGTGTATGTGTGTGTGTATGTGAGTATGTGTGTATATTTGTGTGTATGTGTGTGTGTGTGTGTGTGTGTGTGTATATATGTGTGTGTATGTGTGTGTGTGTGTGAGTATGTGTGTGTGTGTGAGTATGTGT
>NC_081526.1:2295732-2340732 GCF_030273125.1 Centropristis striata | reverse complement strand
TTTATAGTTGTGGTATCGAAAATGGTATCAAGTATCGAATATTTTCCTGAGTATCGGTATCCAGTTGAAAATTTTACAGAAAATTTTACACAAAATTACAAACAAAAAGACACAAAATTATTTAAAAAAAGACACAAAATTATTTAAAAAAAGACACAAAATTATTTAAAAAGACACAAAATTAGTTTAAAAAGACACAAAATTATAAAAAAAGACACAAAATTATTTAAAAAGACACAAAATTATCAAAAAAAGTAATTAAAGGGACCGTCCACACACAACACAACTCTTTTTGCACAACTGTATTTTATTATAAATATTTAACCTGTGGTTCTGTTCATTTTTACTGTTGCATTTTTCTTGTTAATAAAAATATTTCTGTAAAATTTTGGGGTCTTTGTTTTTATCCTGGTGGTATCGAGTATTGAATATTTTCCTGAGTATCGGTATCGAGTTGAACATTTTAGTATGGTGACAACCCTCGTCCCTATTCAGCTGTTTAGTGTGACTCTGTTTGTATATGATTACTTGTGTGATCAGACTTGAATACTCATTATAATCTTAACAATCTTTTAATATATTATTGTGTATTAAAAATGCTTAAAGAAAGGCAAGTTCTTAAATACTTTTCATTTCTCACTAAGGAATCTTTCCTTAAACTCCAGGACACATTACATCCAGTATTGATGCAGTTTCATACATTTAAATCCTCTAAGGCAGCTATTCTCAACCTTGGGGTCGGGACCCCAATTGGGGTCGCGAGATGATTTCTGGGGGTCGCCAATCATTTTGGAAGTCAGCTCTGTCTCCACTGTGTTAAAGTGCTCTTGTGTTTTTGGTCACTTAATGTCTTTTTTTGGTCATTTTGAGTCATTTTTGGTCATTTTGAGTCTTTTTTTGGTCATTTTGAGTCTTTTTTTTGGTCATTTTGAGTCTTTTTAGGCCATTTTGTGTCTTTTTTTGATCATTTTGTGTCTTTTTAGGCCATTTTGTGTCTTTTTTTGATCATTTAGTGTGTGTTTTGATCATGTTGTGGTCAATTTGTGTCTTTTTTGGTCAATTGGTTTCCTTTTTTGGTCATTTTCTGTCTTTTCTGGTCATTTTCTGTCTTTTTTGGTCATTTTGTTTCCTTTTTTTGGTCATTTTCTGTCTTTTTTGGGTGATCTGAACTGTGTGTGTGAGATTGTGTTCAGTGAGGGGGGGTCGCAGACAACATGCATGTTAAATTGGGGGTCACGACTCAAAAAGGTTGACACTTTAATGTGTCTGGCCCAGTGTATTGAGTTAAAGGGACTCTGGTTCTTTCTATAAGCTGCAGGAATCAGCTGCTTTCTCACCACCTGCCACTATGAATGTATTAGGAGTGACACTTTATCATGAAGAAAGTTTTTTTTCTGTTGTGAGGATGTCTGTTATACACATTCAGCCCAGCAGCATGTTGCAATATTTTATAAAAGCTGAAAAAGCCGGTATATATATGAGCTATCAGGACATTGTGGCAAAGTGTTTTGTGCCCCGCGGCTGAGAGCATCTCGGCTGTAAATGGGAAAACAGTCGGTGTGGAAGACAATTATGGAGCTTGGCGGTAGTTTAGGTAGGCAGAGAAGCAGCAGAGCACATTAATTCAGCTCACTGCAACACTCACACTGCTCCTCAATGTTCCCAACTACCTGCTGCTGCTCCTCCACCTCCTCCACCTCCTCCACCTCCTCCGCCTCATTCTGCAGCAACATCTTCTTTTCTTTTATGTGCTCATGTTCTTCCATGTTGGATATCTCAGGATCTGCTGAGGCATTTATTCAGCTAAAACATGCATGGATCCGTTCTGCAGCATCATTTAGTTCTACACTGTAAAAAATGTCTGTAGATTTTAGGGTGAAAAACTGCTAAACCATGACAGTAAAAGACGCAAAATGATAAATGAGTTAATTCTGCTGTTTTTCTCCCCTTGTAAAACCGGTGAAGCAGTGTTGCCAACTTAGCATCTTTTGCTATATTTAGCTACTTTTCAGACCCGCTAAACGTCCTTTTTTATATCTATATAACGTCATATATAACTTTATTGACACGTTGCCGTGGATACGCATTGTTCTGCTTCTCTCCTGATGACGGCTCGCCTTTTAGTGACCTGTCAATCAAAGGTAGCCCCGCCCCAAATCATATGATTCTTTATCTTCTATTCTCTTCTAAATGGGGCCATTATTTACACTATTAACATCAGATTGTCTTGAAGAAGATTTTTTACCAGTGATTGAGACCATAGAAAACATTTCTGAGGTAATAAATCAAGTGAGAAGTTTTCTCATTTTGTATTAAAATGAATGGACAAAAATGCTTCTGCAGCAGCTTAAGGCACTTCCTGGTTTGCCTCCCTGCTCAGACCCGGAAGTTGCTGCCTGGGCAATATGAACTAGATCTTCTAGCCTGATAAGGTTAGTAAGTAATAATAATTCATTAATTCATATCTCCATAACAATATCAGAGAGATTTTCCAAGTCACAGTGAGTCTGTGACTTGGAAAATAGACTTTTCAGAGCTCCACGCAGACATCACTAGAATATAATGGTGAGCTGAAAGTGGTCTAAGTGCTCCTCCCTAGAGACACACACACCAGTGGTCTCCAGCAGCACTAAGCCCTGGGGACGGACTGACAGGCTGGTTGTCTAGAGAAAGGGTCTTTATTTTGGATGGTGTGTACTAGAACTTGATAGATTGGCCAAAATCGGCCTATCAAAGACGTATCAGTATCAATAATGCAATTCAGCTATTGAGATAATATATAGACAGCACTAATACACACACACACACACAAGCGCACACACACACTCAGAGGCCAATGTACAAACACGAACACATAAACGAACACATTACAGAGAAACATCTTCAGATTCAGCCTGCGACACATTAACATCATCATGTCTGCTTAGTGGGACCTCAAAGTCCTCAACAACCCTGGAGACAAAGTCATCTGTGTGTGTGTGTGTGTGTGTGTGTGTGTGTGTGTGTGTGGACCGACCCGTCTGGGCTCAGTGTTGGTGATGTCGCATTTCCATATTAATAGATATGCTAATCAAAGCCAAATCATATGCTAATAAGCATGATGGATTGATGCTGCAGATACAAGTCAGTTAAACTGTCATGAGGCAGGAAAGGACACACACACACACACACACACATAGAGACACACACATACACACACACACACACACACACACACACACACACAGACATTAGGTCAATGCGGCTAAACACTTGTGCACTCGGAAACACATGCGTTGCAACAAATCAAGTAACTTTTACACATGCATTCAAGTTCACACACACACACACACACACGCACACACACACACACAGACACACACACACACACACACACACACACACACACACACACACAAAATCAACCAATGAGTGCTTTGTCAGTTTTTCTTTAACTGCTATCGTGCCCGGTCATGCTGCAGCAAAGGAGGTGAGGGAGTGTGTGTGTGTGTGTGTGTGTGTGTGAGTGTGTGTGTGTGTGTGTGTGTGAGTGTGTGAGAGAGATGTTGTTGATAGAGACTATTCTTCTCTCGGAGCTCTTGGCTGAATGAAATCTCCAAGGTCATCTACTATGAGAGGAGCTAACTGAACTCAGTGTTCTGAGTCTCCAGGTAGAAGAGAGACCAGCTGATCAGACCAGATCTGCACTGCAGAAAGGCTAAACCACACACACACACACACACACACACACACACACACACACACACACACACACACAGCCAGCCAGTGGCAGGTGTGTGCTGCTTCCTGCTGCAGACAGAAGGATGAATAAAGTGAAACAGGCAGAAAGACTCAGACGTGTCTTTGACTTGGACGACAATGTTTGACATAAATCTCCTGGTGATGAACTGTTTCTCTGTCCAAACACTTAACTGCTGGTTTTAAAAGGTGCTATTTAAATAAAGTTATTATTATTATTATTATAGAACGGTTTGTATTTCATCGTCCCATCTATCAATCAATCAATCAGACTTTATTTGTAGAGCACTTCTCATACCAAAGAAATGTAACATAATGTGCTTCACATAAAAAAAAAAAATTAAAATATTACAATAAAATAAATAATTAAAAAGTAGAAAAAAGTTGCATGATAATATATATATAGAGAGTAATTAATTAAGGTAAAATAAATAAATAAATAAATAATGATTATAATAATAATGCTGGTGGCAGGTTAAAAATTACTTAGATAAAATAAATAAAAATAAAGTAAGGTAAGATTAAAAAAGTAAATAATAAAAACAATAAAAAAGTTAAAAAAAGATGGATAAAAATTTTTAATAGAAATAAATATACTAAAATATTAAAATAAAATAAATAATTAAAAAGTAGAGCATGATAAGATGTATATAGATTAATTAATTAATAAATAATAATAATAAAATATAGAAACAAGCAAACACCCCAGGTTAGAAATTAATTAGATAAAATAAATAAAAGTAAAGTAAGGTATAAAAAATAAAAAGCAAATATTAATAACAATAAAAAGTAAAAAAGCTATATAAAAAATACAATTAAAATATTAAAATAAAATAATAATTAAAAACTAGAGCATGATAATATATATAGACTAATTAATTAATAAATAATAATAATAAAACATAGATAATTAGATTAATTAATTAGATACAATAAATAAAAATAAAGAAAGGTAAAAAAAAGTTAATAATAATAACAATAAAAAGTAAAAGAGTTAGATAAAAATAAATTAATAAATAAAAATATTAAAATAAAATGAAAAACTAAAACTTAATACAGCATGATATATATATATATATATATATATATATATATATATATATATATATATATATATATATATATATATATATATAATAATTATGAAATAAATAACGATAATTAAACATAGAAACAAGCAAACACCCCAGGTTAGAAAATAAATAAAAATAAAGTAATAAATAAAGTAAAAAAGCAAGATAAAAAAGATGAAAATAATAATAAATAATTAAAAAGTATATATATGTATATATATATATATAGACTAATTAATGAATAAATAAATAATAATAATAATAACAGGCAGAATGAAAGACACAGAGGTGTCCTTGACATGTGTGACAGTGTTTGACCCAGATCCTCATCAGATCTGTCCCCCTGTCTAAACCTCCTCAGAGCTGAAACAAACATCTGAACTCTATCTAGTCTGATGTGATGACATCACATCCTGCTGAACCTCAGCAGCTCTAGACTGATACCAGCAGCCCACTCAGCTCACCCACCCGTCAGGCTGCTACACTCTATTTATACCAGAGAAATCCACTCCAGGTGAACATGAACTCAACAAACTACTGAAACATTTTCACACAAACACACCCACAGCCACCAAACACAGAAACAACAACACTCATTAAATCCACCTACAACTCCCACTAAACTCACAATTAAACCTCATTTTTTTTGCAGTTAGTGACTGTAATTAATTACTGGCATTTTTTCTAAATGTGCAGTAAAGATAATTAGCAGAAAATGAAGACATGCTGATGCAAAACTTGTCCTTCAGTTGGACATTTATCCATTTCTTCTGTTTATCTTGGCCGGGTCGCAGGGGCAGCAGGCTAAGTAGGCGTAAATCTCTCCATTATGGCTCATCGTTATTATCAGAGTTCAAGGAAAACACTTTTTACACCCTTTTTTAAGCCATTGTTGTTACTATTTACAACATAATCACCAAGACTATATATTAATAACACGAAGAAGAAGAAGAAGAAGAAGAAGAAGAAGAAGAAGAAGAAGAAGAAGAAGAAGAATGCTGGTGGCAGGTTAGCAATTAATTAGATAAAATAAATAAAAAATAAAGTAAGGTAAGATAAAAAAAATTTAAAAAGTAAATAATAATAACAATAAAAAGTAAAAAAGCTAGATAAAAAGATTAAAATAATAAATAAATAATATTATATATATAGACTAATTAATAATAGAAAATAAATAAATAAATAAATAAATAAATAAAAGAGAAGATGTTCTAACACTAAGATGCATGAGCAGAAAAATATTTAAAAATGGTTCAAGTAAAAGCCAATTAAAAAGATAAGTCTAAAGTTTGCTCTACTTTTAGCTACGGAGACACACAGTATAGCACTTGGAATGTTGTTGTAATAATAATAATAATAATAATAATAATAATAATGCTGGTGGCAGGTTAGAAATTAATTAGAGAGAATAAATAAAAATAATGTAAGGTAAAATAAAAAAGTAAATAGTAACAATAAAAGGTAAAAAAGCTAGATGAAAAAGAAAATAAAAATATAAAAAATATAAAAATAAAATAAATAATAATTTAGTTAAGTAATGAGTAATAAGCAATAAGTTTGCTCTACTTTTAGCTACGGAGACACACAGTAAAGCAAAAACCACTTCAGATGGAGCAGCTGACAATAACTTCACACGCTGCAATTTAGAGTGTTTCTGTAGTGAAACCTCTCATCTACCATCTACGGTACGCATCCACATATTAACACAAGGAGACAACAGAAGAGATACTTCATACACACACACACACACACACACACACACACACACACACACAGATCAGCAGAAGTCCAGCTGGGTCCTCCTCATTAAGCTCCCACTGCAGACACACACACACACCCACTGCAGACACACACACACACCACACACACACACACACACACACACACACACACACACACACACACACTCGACATGGCCTGTACCCTGCTGTGTCGGAGTGATGGAGGACTCTAAATTATTGATGCATCTCTATCTAATAGCAGCCCCGGTGTGTGTGTGTGTGTGTGTGTGTGTGTGTGTGTGTGTGTGTTCTCTGGGCCTACGGCTCAATCAGCAGCACCTCAGAGAGCCGTTTGGTCAAAGAGCTAATTTCAGAGACATGATTGGCTGATATCTGGGCTCTAACAGAGAGAAGGGGAAGTGTTTCTAGAGAAGAAGAAAAGCTTTATAGATGAGAAGAAGAAGAAGAGTGATTTTATATGAATCTGGACTGATATATAGACATCAAAAGCACAATAATGTGTAAAAGCAGTGTAGTGGCTAATGTTGGCTAGCAGGTATTCCTGGCTTACACGTGTCCAAAAACTGTTGTCCTTAAAAATCCACTCGAAGTCCAGGTGATGTTAGAAAAAGGATAGAAATTTATTCCACAAGTGTCACTCAAATTCCACAAACTTGGTTTTCTAAACAATACCGGACAGGACACGGTAAAAAACCGTGTGTCTCCACTGCTAGCCTAGAGTTCACTACTCAGGTCAATGACCTCACTTTCTAGCGTCTGAGGTTGCTGGCTCTTAAAGCTACAGTACCACCAGCATTAAACATAAATGAAATAGTCTGATCTAGACAGAAAAGATTAACAAATAGTCATATTCAATTAAACTCAAACATCATTAATTATTCGACCAATATATATAAATTCAGATCCATCCAAAGTTACAAATTACAAAATAAATTGCACAAAAAAAATAAGAAATCAGCAATCAGTTCTCGCCTCATACATATCCGGCCCCTAATTGTTCTCTAAACTTAGAAACAATTACAAACAACATGAATCAAAATAACCCTGGGGCAATAAAGTCTTAATAACAATCCAGAGTCGTGTCTTCTTTCTTCTGACTTAAGAAGTCTCTGGTACTTACTGAAGGAGTCTAGTCTTTACCTCTGTCTCATACTGCTTCGAGGAGCAGACAGACCTTGGTGATGGGTCTGACTAGTTCACTGGTCTTAGTCTTCAGACGAACCCGGCGAACAAGTCCATGTTCATCTGGCAATGCTTCAATGACTTTGCCAATGACCCATGAGTTTCTTGGCGCAGTCTCATCCACCAGCAAAACAATATCCCCTGGGACAAAGTTACGTGACACCCGTGACCACTTCTGGCGCATCTGGAGCTCAGGCAGATATTCCCTCACCCAACGCTTCCAAAAAAGGTCCACCATATATTGGGTCTGCCTCCATCTTCGACGTGCATAGAGGTCCTCTGCCTTGAAAAGTCCTGGAGGTAGAGATGGCTTGGTCCTCAGTAGTAGGAGGTGATTTGGGCTGAGTGCCTCTAAGTCGTTGGGGTCACTGGAAGGGGTAGTAATGGGTCGCCCATTAATGATGGCCTCAGCTTCGCACAGAAACGTCTGGAGGCTTTCCTCATCCAGATTCTGAGTCCTCAGAGTAGCATTGAGGATTTTCCTGATGGACCTGATTAAACGCTCCCATACTCCTCCATGGTGAGAGGCTGCTGGGGGATTAAACATCCATTTTATGCCTTGTTGAAGCAATGTGTCCTCTATTTTGGAGGTGTTCCACTCTTGAATGGCCTTTTTGAGCTCTCGCTCTGCCCCAACAAAATTGGTCCCGTTGTCAGAACGCAGCTCCACAACTTGTCCTCTTCGTGCGATAAACCGGCGAAGAGCGTTAATGAAGGAGTCTGTGTCTAGGGACGCTGCCACCTCTAAGTGGACCGCCCGAACGGCTAAACAGGTGAAGATAACACCGTATCTCTTCACAGTAACTCTTCCTCGTTTCGCTTCAAAAGGACCAAAGTAGTCTACTCCGGTTCTAGTGAAGGGCGGTTCGTCAGGTAAGACTCTGTTTCGTGGCAGGTCTGCCATTTGTTGCTGTCCAGTGACACCATGTAGCCGCCGACACACAAGACACTTGGACAGGACCCTTCTTATTGCTGCACTGACATTCGGGATCCAATATTTTAGACGCAGCTTGGATAGGACATGGTTGCGTCCACTGTGACCTACTTCCTTGTGGACCTCTTGAAGGATGAGCTCTGACACCCGTAGGTCTTTAGCCAAGATAGCAGGATGCTTGGATTCTTCTGGCATGGCTGCACGGTTGAGCCTGCCCCCAACTCTCAGAATACCGTCTTGAAGAACCGGGTTTAGCTTGTATATGTGGCTACTCCTTTTGACAGGTTCACCCTTCTTTAAGGAGGTGATTTCTTCTTGGAACCTTTTCGTCTGACAGTGGCGTATGACCTCCAGTTCAGCCTCTTTCAGATCATCGACCGTGAGGGTTACTTTGTTGAGGCTTGTCTTGTAGTTCACCATAAACTTATGCAACTGCCGTATTTGTTCGTCCTTATCTGTGTTAGACAGTGCAATAGCAATCCTTTGTTCCTTTCTCTTCTTAGCCAAGCAGAGCAAAGTGTTCCTCACCTTAAGAATCCATGCTACTGCCTTCTTAAGGCGCATCCATGAGGAGTAGTACTCAATGAGCGTCTGCATTGCATCAACCGTTTCTCCTACTGCAAGAGCATTTGTGGTGACGTTCTTCTTGATCTCTGGATCAGCAGCGTTGAGATCTGTCGGATGATCAGGGTTCTCTGGCCAGTTGTCAGACGACTGGGTGAGAAAGACAGGTCCCGAGATCCAGACTTGATTTTGCAAGAAAGAATTCACCTTCTGTCCTCTTGATGCATAGTCAGCAGGGTTTGAATGTGTGCTGACATGCCTCCATTGAGATCCTGTTGACACCTTCCGAATTTCCGCCACCCTATTGGCTACGAATGTGCGGAATCTTGTCATTTCGTTGTTGATATACTTGAGCACAGCCGTGCTGTCTGTCCAAAATATGGAGTCCGCAAGTTGTAGCTCCAGTTCCTTCCTAATTAGTCCATCCATGCGCGCTGCCATAGTCGCCGCTGTCAATTCCAGGCGCGGGATGGTAGTGGGCTTGAGTGGGGCGACTCTAGCCTTTCCCATGACGAACGTGCTATGGACTTGGCCTTTGCTGTTCTGCTGGACGAGGTAGGTAACTGTGCCGTAGCCCTCTTCACTCGCATCACAAAAATGATGCAACTGAGCATATGTGACCTCTCCAAAGTGGGCTGGCTTGAAACATCGATCAACTCCAAAGTCAGTGAGCAACTGCAGGTCTTTGATCCATTCAAACCACTGCTGTGCAAGATGATCTGGAATCATGTCATCCCAGCTGAGCTTTAGCCTACAGAGCTCTTGCAAGATCTTTTTTGCAGGCAGAACCACCGGAGCTAAGAATCCCAAAGGATCGTAGACAGAACTCACCAAGGAGAGGACGTTTCTTCTGGTGGGAGGTTTATCTTGGATGACAATCCGGAACTTGAATTGGTCGGACTCAACGCACCATTGTACTCCCAATGCTCTTTCCATGGGGAGTGAATCTTGATCCAGATCGAGATCCTTTACTTCCTTTGCCATTTCCTTCTCGGGTATAGCTGCCAGTACCACCCGACTGTTGCTAACCCATTTTGTTAGCTTGAAGCCCCCTTTCTGGCAAATGGCTTTCAGATCACGACAGAGCGACACCGCCTCTTCTTCGGAGCTGACTGACCTAAGGCAGTCATCAACGTAGAAGTTGTGCAACACTGTGCTGATTACTGAAGCATCAAACAGGTCCCTGTTGTCTTCAGCGCAACGTCTGAGGGCGTAGCTCGCACAACTCGGTGATGAAGTAGCACCAAATAGGTGCACGACCATCCTGTATTCCACCAGTGGTTGGTTCAGGTCTCCACCAGGCCACCACAGAAACCGAAGGAGGTCCGCGTCTTCTGGTGGAACCCTTACCTGGTGGAACATGGCCTCCACATCAGCCATAGTAGCCACAGGTTCTTGCCGGAATCTGGTGAGAACTCCAATTAAGGAACTAGTGAGGTCTGGTCCCTGGAGAAGTTCCTCATTCAACGTGACTCCCCGATAAGAAGCACCACAATCGTACACAACACGCAGCTTGTGTTTTTTAGGATGGTACACTCCATGGTGTGGAATGTACCAAACCTTTCCATCCTTACGATCCAGCTCTTGGTCGGCAACTTTCATTGCAAAACCTTTGGTGATCATATCATTCATAAAAGCAACATACTCCTCACAGAACGAATGGTTCTTGAGAAGTTTCCTCTTCAAATTTAAGGCCCGTTGTTCTGCTACAACACGATTGTTTGGCATTTGAAGGTCCTTCTTCTTCAGTGGTAGACCAATACAGTAATGCCCCTCTACCAACCTGGCAGACTGTGAAACACTGTCCATGAATTGGAGGTCTTCTTGGGACATCTCCAGCTGTTCTTGGTTACTTTCAGGAAAGTCGTATTTAAACTGTTGGTTCCACAGCTCATCCAGTTTAGCCACTGATATTCTGTTGGATGTGATGTATTTTCCATCTCCAGTAGGCTCACAGTTGTTGTCTCTCAATGATCCATTCACGGTCCACCCAAGGATAGTTCTCACAGCGTAAGGTCCATTGTCAACACTTCTGATGACCTCTTCTGGTTCCATTGCCTTTGGCACATTGGTCCCAATCAGCAGACCTATTTCTGCGTTGATGTGGGGGATTCTCACTTGCTCCAGATGGGGCCATCTGTCCACGTCTTCCTGTTGTGGAATGTTCCTTTTGTTAGCTGGAATGGTCCTTTGAGAGAAAACTTCCTGTAGTTCTATAAAGTTGCAACTCTCTAGGCCACACACTTCCAAACCTGTTACAACATGGCTGCGAACAGTCTTTTGTTCTCCCATGGTTGTTAGGAGAATGTCAATCTTCTTTCCAGTAAGGTTGAGCTCATTCATAAGCTCTTCGGTGCAAAAGGAGGCCGTACTGCCTGGATCCAAGAAGGCATACGACGTTACCACCTTGTCGCCTTTCTTTGCTTTTACTTGTACCGGAACAATGGCAAGGATACTGTCTGTGTCCCCGGCCCCAGTATCAGAACATGCATTGTTTGCTTTGTCCACAAACCCACTGATCACAGACTGCTTCTCACCGTCATCTGATGGCTCTCCCCTAGGTGCAACTTTGTCTTTGCTTTTTATGTGCAACACAGTGGGATGAAGCAATGAGCAGGCCTCACAGTGTAATTTCTCCTCACAGGAATTGCTCATGTGCCCCTGCTTCAAGCAACTGAAGCACAGTCCTTTGCCACGGAGAAAGTCTATCTTCTCTTTGTGAAGCGATTTCCTCAGCCTCTTACATTGCGCCATGCTGTGTTCACCCTGACAAAAAATACAGGGCTTGGTGAAAGCGCTGCTAGAGCTAGTAGGACTCTTTGGCTTTGGCTTTAACTCTGTGCTAACACCTGTTTGGTTACTCGTTGGTGTTGCAGACGTAGTAAAGGTCGTCCTGTGACTCTTCCTCTCTGTTGTGAAGTTTACTGAGGACTTAACTTGTCCTTTGTTGCTGTCTTTTATGTCTCCAAACAAAGGGTGTAGTGCAACCTTAGCCTGCATGTTAATAAACTTGACGAGATCCTTAAACTTGGGTCTTCTCGCAGTTTGCTCCTGGATGTCAAAGGCAACACTCCTCCACCTTTCTCTGAATTTGTAAGGAAGCTTGTTAACAATGGCGCGCATGTTGGCGACATTATCCAACTCCTCCATGTAATCCAAGTCTGACATTGCGTTGTTACAGCTGGTAAGGAAGAGAGCCAGTGCGTTGAGACCTTCGCTGTCGTCTGCCTTGATTGCGGGCCAGTTTAGAGCTTTGTCTATGTATGCCACAGAGATCCTATATTCGTTTCCGAAATGTTCCTTTAGGAGTTTCTTTGCTTTGTGATAACCCTTATCTGGATCCATGTGTAAGCAACTCCGAATCAACTCTCTCGGCTGTCCGTTGGTGTATTGCTCCATGAAGTACAACCGATCCTTGCTGCTCTCTGTTTTACCTTCAACACCATGCTCGAACGCTCTGATAAAGAGTCTATATTCCAACGGATCTCCCCTGAAGACGGGAATGTTTTGTGGTGGTAGAGTAGAAAGTTTTTGTTGCTTGATCAGTAATTCTGTAATGTCCCTTTGACGTCGTCTTGCAGTGGGCAAAGCACCTGCTACACTTTCACTAGAACTGCTGATGAAAGACGAATCATCTTCTTCTTCGTCACTCGTAGCTGATGAAATCAACTGTGCAGCTTTGAAGAGTGATGGTGACTTGTGTTTATGTCTTGTATTTCCATGATGCTCAGCAGTCACGTCATGGCCGGTTACAGACTCTCTATGACGGTCCTTTGTCATAGCCGGATACTCCAATGGCTTAGATTGTTCATCTTCCTTTTTTAGAGCATCAGTTTCTTCAAACTTCTTCAAAATCTTAAGTTTAGCGTCTGAAGCAGCCAAAGCCGTCTGAAGCTCGAGGTCTTCTTTCTCAGCCTTCAGCTTTACTTCTTGCCTCTCCAAGGCTTCCTTCTTTTTCAGTGCTGCTGCCTTGGCCAAAAGCGCAGCCCTTTCCAGTTCTGCTTTCAAGCGTGCCGAAGAGGCAGAAGAACGACCGGAGCTTGCCTTAGACCTTTTGGACTTTTTTGAAGATGCCTCTGATATGCTATCACATGGTTTAATGTCTTCGTTAGCTTCTCTTGCTTCCTCCATACGTACATGGACATCTGCTATCCAGCCATCAATGTCATCACTGAAGCTCTTGAATGAATCAGATTTTGGTTTGAACCACTTCTCTTGATCACTGTTCATTTCTTCCTCTGAGGTAACTTGCAGAAACAACTCTTTAACAGAAATGTTCAGCTCCTGAAACTCTCTGAAGAGCTTATTAAACTCAACAACCAACCTGGTCTTGATCAACTCTAAATTTCCATCATCATCCATCAAATGACGCATCTCATTCTTTTTTGTTGTAAGCTGGGTCAGTACAGCTTTCCTTGACCGTATTTTCTTCTGTAATGCTTCTTCCATAGCTTTGAGTGTAGGCTTCACTGATCGTTTTTTCAATGTGGCTGAATTGTCCTCCTCCATTATTCATAAGACAAGACTAGCCCTTTCCACTTGCTAGCTGCTGTTAGCTTAATACAACAAAGCGTTCCAATGTCTTTCAAAGCACTCACAAAGGATAGCCGTCCTCGGATCGTTAGCGCACCGTCCGTGAGTCGTTAGCGAGTCGTCGGCGCTAATTAGCATAATAATGCTCTTCGTCCACACATCTGTTTTTTCCAAACAGCAGCTGCACTTACTTGAGAGCTTGCAGAGAGCCTTTTCCTTTCCGTTCCAAAATCCACAAACTCCAAACTCTTGGTCCACAGGCAAATCCACAAGGAGAAGGTTTTTTACTAATGTAGTGGCTAATGTTGGCTAGCAGGTATTCCTGGCTTACACGTGTCCAAAAACTGTTGTCCTTAAAAATCCACTCGAAGTCCAGGTGATGTTAGAAAAAGGATAGAAATTTATTCCACAAGTGTCACTCAAATTCCACAAACTTGGTTTTCTAAACAATACCGGACAGGACACGGTAAAAAACCGTGTGTCTCCACTGCTAGCCTAGAGTTCACTACTCAGGTCAATGACCTCACTTTCTAGCGTCTGAGGTTGCTGGCTCTTAAAGCTACAGTACCACCAGCATTAAACATAAATGAAATAGTCTGATCTAGACAGAAAAGATTAACAAATAGTCATATTCAATTAAACTCAAACATCATTAATTATTCGACCAATATATATAAATTCAGATCCATCCAAAGTTACAAATTACAAAATAAATTGCACAAAAAAAATAAGAAATCAGCAATCAGTTCTCGCCTCATACAAGCAGCATGAAGGAGGAGTCATCCCATTAATCTTCCTTTATTTCTGATCTCTATGTTAATTAATTTCTCTAAAATATGAATATCTAATAAATACAGACTGGTTCTGGACTTCATGAAAGCCTGATTGTCTTTATTACTAGTGCAGTGTCCATAGGAAGTCTGTATTCATATAGAGGGATATTAAGTAGATTTTTCATTTATGGACAAATGAGGTTGTGTGTGAAAGTGAGATGTACAATGAGGTTTAATACTCTTAATGTGTAGTTTTAACCCTCTGGAGTCCATTAAAGCGCCGGAGCAAGACTTCTTCATGACGTCACAACCTAAAAATGAAGCTTCCCTCTAAAGTTTTGGCTTTTCTACAAGTTTACATGTCCAATTTAGTGCATCAACTCTTTTTCAGCAAAGTAAAAAAACCTCGACCGAGTGTAAAGTGTTATTTTCACTTTTTTTGCAGATATTTTTTGCAGATAATTCTGTAGTTTGCATTCACCATTTTAATGTAATCTTTTATGTTTAATTTTGTTTTATTTTTGTGTGTTTTAATGTGTGTTTTTTGTATTTTGTTGTGCGTTTTTTTATTTGTGTGTTTTTGTAGTTTTTGTCATTTTTTGTGTTTTTTTATGTGTTTTGTGTCTGGTTTTTAAATTTTTTTTTCTGTTTTTTGTAAAAAAAAAAAATTGTTTTCGGTGTGTTTTTTTGTGTTTTAATGTATTTTTATGTATGTTTTTATTTGTGTTTTAAGTCATTTTTCGTGTGTTTTTGTGTATTTTTTTTTAACTTCTGTGTATTTTTTTGTGTGTTTTGATTATGTTTTTATGTGTTTTTTGTAGTTTGTTGTGCGGTATTTTTTATTTGTGTGTTTTTGTATTTTTTGTCATTTATGTGTGTTTTATTGTGTGTGTTGTTTTTGTAAAAACAGTATGTTTTTTTATGCCCTTTTTGTGTGTTTTTATGTGTGTTTTTATTTGTTTTTTCGTCATCTTTAGTGTGTTTTTATGTGTTTTTTGTATGAAAAAAAAATTGTTTTTTGTGTGTTTTTGTGACAAGTGGTTCATACAGACAGAATGAAAAGAAGTCAAAATAGCCCCAAACTCCAAAGGGTTAATATACAAAGTGTATGTACATTGAGATATAAAGAGACATATAAATAGTTATTATAAGAAAAAGAAACTGAATCATTCAACATGATTAGACATAAATACAGACACAGAAATAGGAGGGAAGAAGTTTACATACAGCACAAACAGATGGATGAATAATGTGAGTTATTAGGGTTATTAGGTGTGTAGATTTATTGATAACTGTGTTTCATATCGGTACACAGACACTTCTGTCTTTACAGATAGATTTATAGACAGTTCATAGCAGCTCTTCCCCGTCGGTTTGAAGGTTTCATCATTTACTGTTTTTTTTCCAACAGGGACACGAGAGGATCAGCACGTTGAAAGCTTAGTGGTGACAGAAAGAGAAGAGAAGCTTCAACAACAGGCAGAAAGACAGAAACACACATCCTTCAGGTTCCTACCACTGTCTTTTTAGCACGGCTTAAAAGCCTTAAATGTGATGCAGAGCAAATTGTGCATGCTATTTTTTCAGTTGCGCGAGGATTAAAGTAAACTATATTTCACTCTTGACAGCCATGGCACTATGAAAGATGGTAAAATGTTTGGGGTGTTGGGGGTTTTATCCTTTCACTGAGAGAGAAAATCCCTTAAAGAAAAACTCCACCTCTGCAGAGTTTCAAACAGCATTCATAATGTAATTTATATTTCTGGGGCAATTTGAATGTTTTGCTTCTGCATTTCTTACAGAGAAGTCGTCAAAAAATAGACTTCCTGATTAGGAAACATGACGCGGAACTGTAACGCAGATTAACCCTCGAGAGTCTCCAAAAGCTCCAAATAATCCAGACTTGTTGCCTCCATCAGAGTATAAAACAAAGCAGCGTGGAGCCCTACTGTACATTTACCTCTAAAGTTCTGGCTGTAAACTCCATGAGGCCAGTTTCAGTTTGATGATGATATACCAAGTAAAACTGGAGACAAGCTCAAATAGATTTAGTATCAAATGATAGAACTGGATGGAACCCTCTGATATGGTAGATTTGACACCTTTGGTCACATTTGACACATTTACAATTCTTTATTGAGCATGATAGTGTTTTGAAAGTTAAAAATAGATTCAAAATCAGATTTTATGTTGGACTAAAGGACTAAAAAAGACACAAAATGACAAAATAAAAGACA
The DNA here is from genome assembly GCF_030273125.1 of Centropristis striata. NCBI lineage: Eukaryota > Metazoa > Chordata > Actinopteri > Perciformes > Serranidae > Centropristis > Centropristis striata. The sequence continues at coordinate 2,323,956 of NC_081526.1, read as the reverse complement.
CAGAAGACACGAAATGACTAAAAAAGACCAAAAAGACACAAAATGACCAAAAAAAGAAACAAAATAAGTAAAAAAGACACAACAAAAGACACAAAATGACCAAAAAAGAAACAAAAGACACAAAATGAACAAAAAAGACACAAAATGAGAAGACAAAATGACCCAAAAAACCCCCACAGAAGACACGAAATGACTAAAAAAGACCAAAAAAATATACAAAATGACCAAAAAATGACACAAAATAAGTAAAAAGGACACAACAAAAGACACAAAATGACTTACAAAGACACAAAAAGACATGAAAAGGATTAAAAAATGGACAGAATAGCCCTATAAGACTCCATAGAGTTACCATCCAAGCAGCATGTTGGATGGAGGATAATAAAGACTGTATATCTGCTACTGGAGTTATTACAGCCTCTAACATTATACATGTCATTTAATTTAACACCAGAGTGAGACAGGGCGACCTCTGACCTCTGCTGCAGGAGGACTAATAGACTGTTAGAGTAGAGACACGTCTGCTAACAGTGAAGGACCTGAACACACCGCTAGCGTCTGAAACCATCTGATCATTAGAACGTCTGCTGACCTCAGAACGAGGCTCAACGAGTCTCTTCTCAGCTCAGGAGGCTGGAAGATATTACCAGAAAACATTAATAATACATCACTAGTTACCACCACGGGTGAATTTACACAAGAGCAATAAAAAAACCTTGTATCAAGACAAAAATTGGAGTGACATTTACTTCCACACAGAAAGTGTTTGTAATCTTTACTCAGGCTGTTTCTAAGTCATATTTATTTAATAGAACCACTTATTTTTTTATGAAAATACACAAGTACACTGAAAAAAAGACTTTTTTCGAACATATGATTCAATTTACAGACAAAACTGAGGACACATAATAACAAACAATCACTAAGTAATGCACCACATGAAAAACTGATGTTTTAAAGTAAAAGCACTGAATTCGAATTTGGTTGTAGAATTTATATAGATTATTGAAATAATAATTACAGGCCCAAAAAAATTTCTTTTTTTCAGTGTATCAAGACAAAAATTATGAATTATTACCTTTAAAAAACAACATAACATGTAAAACTTGCTTAGAATACCATTTAATTCAAGTATTTTTGCACTATATATATGTATATTTATATTTTAATCTTAGTAACGTTAACTGGGACCTGGGGAACTATATTTTGTTTGTCCTTGCTGCGGTTTGAATGACAATAAAACTGTCTGAGTTTATCTGAAACATGAGGATTCATTGATTATTTGTCCGTGCTGTCTTTAACATATTCATTCATTTATTTTTATTTATGTCATGCCAAACATTTGGCCCATTCCCCAGGGAATTACAAGACTCATACAGCTTCCAGGCATATATGAAGCACATGGGAAAGGAAAAAGGAAATAAACTACTAAACAAAACAAACAATATTGCAAAAATACTGTTCACATCAATAACTATTTATCGTTATAAATGCATTAAATATGATGGTCTGTGTTCTGAATTTGTTACTGTCCACAAGGGGGTGCCACAGGGTTCTGTATTGGGGCCCCTCTTATTTATCATGCATATCAATGACTTGGGTTATAATGTGTCCGATGCAAATGTGCATTTCTATGCTGACGACACAGTTATTTACTGCTGTGGATCAACTCTTGTTCAGGCTGTTGAATCTTTGCAGAAAGCTTTTGTAGCTGTGCAACACTCATTAATTCACTTGAAACTGGTTCCCAATGCTGATAAAACAAAGCTTACGTTGTTTTCTAACAGTAAAAAATTGCCTCAAATGGTTCCCCCAGTGTCCACTCATAGAGGAGGTTGATATATATAAATACTGAGGAGTCTTAAGTGATGACTCACTCACCTTCAAGCCACATATAGAACATCTTGTGAAGAAGCTGAGGCTAAAATTGGGTTTTTATTATCGAACTAAGTTTTGTTTTTCTTTTAATGTAAAAAAAGTATCTTGTCACTGAAACATTTGTATCTGTGTTGGATTACGGAGATCTTTTGTACATGAATGTTGCTGCTCAATGTCTCAGAATGATTGATCCTGTTTATCAGCTTCTTTGAGCTTCATTACTAACTGCAAGATTGTGAATCATATATAAGACAACATAGGGACTGCTTCCTTCATACATTTGCACCTTAATTACTTTGAGAAAAGCTGGATCTTATTCTCTTCGTTCACAAGATCAACTGTTGCTTTCTGTCCCTTTTGCTCGTACAGAGTTGGTAAAAAGGGCGTTTGTTTACTCTGCACCTCATGGTTGTGCCACCCCTGTATTGTTTTGAAAGCCTTTTTGTAGATAAGTTAGTTCGGCCTTTTGTTTGTTTGTTTCACTTCACAGCTAGTTTAGATCGGCCTTCTTTTGTTATATTTGTTTCAACTTTCTTTTGGCACAATCACTTGTCCCATCCTCCTCCACCTTAGTGTGTCTTTCTTTTGTTGTTGTAAAATAAATCATCATTGTTCACATCACTTTTGACTTTGTTTGATTTTCTGATTGTTATGTTATTGTCTGCTGACTGGGTTTGGTCAGTGGACGTAACACTGGAATATGCCCCAGAAAGACTGGAAAGTAACTGGCTTCATTTCTTTGAGCACTTTTAAATCCAAACTGAGAGTTATTGAGGCCAATTCCACAATATGCAGGAAAAGGAACATTTATTCTCTTCTGCCAGAATAGATCATTTATATGTTTCATATGTAACAGTCACATAACAGTCATCTCAGTTTCTGCATCATTCATTTTTACACAATCAACTTCTCTTTTTATCTCACTGAACAAAACATCTGAGCTGAGCTCAAAGACATTTATAGACACATAATTCTCTGTTCCACACTTATTATCATCAAAATATGCAGCTCTGGTTTATTATTATTATTATTATTATTATGATCATCAGCCCACTGCCCTTGTCCTTGGCAAACACAGATTCTCTAAACAAAACAATCTATCTTTAGACCGGGAGCCAATCGTTTGCTGTTCCCACATAAATATTTGCCTTATCAACCTATTTTCATCCATATCAAGTAACGACTCCATAAACAAGCTTCACATGACTCCATGATGCCGTTACAGCCTCTAATGGAGGACACGCTGCTGTTTACACACTGATATTAATGTTTTTATCCTCTGTTCATTCATATGAACTTCTCTACAGCAGCTATTCTCAACCTGGGGGTCCCGACGAGATGATTTCTGGGGGTCGCCAATTCATTTCAGCTCTGTCTCCACTGTGTTAAAGTGTTCATATGTTTTAGTATTTTTGGTGATTTAATGTCTTTGTTTGGTAATTTTGTGTCTTTTTTGGGTAATTTTGTGTCTTTTTTGGTCAATTTGTGTCTTTTTTTGATCATTTTGTGGTCAATTTGTGTCTTTTTTAGTCATTTTGTGTCTTTTTTGGTCATTTTGTTTCCTTTTTTTGGTCATTTTGTTTCCTTTTTTGGTCATTTTGTGTCTTTTTTGGTCATTTTGTTTCTTTTTTGGTCAATTTGAACCTTTTGTTTAATTTTATGTAATTTTTTGGGGCATTTTGTGTCTTTTTGTGATAATTTTTGGGTCAATTTGAGTCCTGTTTTGCTTAATTTTATGTAATTTTTTTATCATTTTGTGGTCAATTTGATTCTTTTTTGGGTGATTTTGTGTCTTTTCTGACGAATCCCAAAGTATCAAGTTGTTACTTTCCAAGGAGTCTCTGGCTTGAAGCTGACTGTTACACACTCAGGAGGTCAAAATGGACCTTTAAACTGATAGCAAAGGACTCAGATTATAAGTAACAATAAAATAAAAAACATATATATAAATGCACAGACAGAGAGATGTTTTAGTTGTTGTCTTCACCAACAGACACAAAACATTTCTGTAATTCCTGGTGGAAGCAGACAGGAAACACTTCCCCGTAGAGAAAGAGAATGTTTTCTGACTCTTTCTATGATAGATGAGTGTAATCCAGGAGTTCTTTCTGTAATAATCTGATATGTGAGTGTGTTTAGTGTGTGTTTCTGTGGGGTTTACCTCCACATAGAGAATGGGGAAGATGCCAATCTTGTCTCCCAGCATGCCTTCTGCCCAGTTCTCGTCCACTCGCCTGATTACTGTCAGTACCTCATCCTGCAGAGAGAGGAGATGAGTGAGACTCCAAATAAGAGCTTCATCCTGTTGGTTTTAATCATCGTGTGGATTTAGAGAAACAGAAATAAAAGAGGAGAGGATGACTGAAGAAAAAAACTGTGTGTCTTCAAGCTACTTGGCCAAAACAAACCATCTCAAACACTTTGTGAGTGGATGTTTGTACCTGGATCTATAGATCTATAGGGGCTGAATCTCAAATCTGACACATCTGTAATGCTGCACTTTCCGGTGTTTTCACTGTCATTTTGAATAAGATCGCCACCACCAGCGTAGGTATAATTGATAGAGATGTCCCGATACCATTTTTCTCTCCCGATACCAATTCCGATACTTAAAAACTAAAAAAAATATCATCCAACACCTGCATGACTGTGATATGATTATAATTGTGGTTCTGGCTCAGGTTAAACCCTTTATAAAACATGAATAATACAGCAGATTCAAGCCATTTATTTTTACATTTATTTTTAAATAAAAAAGTAGCCCTATACAAAACAGTAGTATTTTAAAAAATTAATCTGGGGGTCCGGAGGACATTTTTGCCCTAAAAGTCTAAATTTGGTGCCTCTCGCACATTCTAACGCCACTATTCCATCTTAATCATTGCATATTTTAATGAGTTATTGTAAAGGAGAATAAGGGTTCTTCTATGTTTTATTTAAGGCGTCATATTTTGACAGTCTTCTTGCAAATTCTGTGGTGGATTCTGCTAACACATCCAAGTGCTCTTATTTTGAAAGCTACATGTGTTTGCTTTTATTTTGAAGGCGGGTCTAACACGTTCTTACCTTAACGCCTTATGGTGTGTTTAATTTACACTGAAAGTCTGAACTTGGAGCTCAGAACAACGTCGTAAATTCTGACATTTGTGTAGACCTTGAACGCATTTGCAGCCGGACACTCTATGTGCTGCAATGTAAATAATCCTCTGTTTCATCGGCGATGTTTGGTAAACCCGAGGCTAACGTACACGTTTAAAATAATATACAGTTCGAAAGATAAGAAGTTAGACTTTAGTTTCACACCATTTTAATTAATCAGAAGCATATCATGATCATTTATATTCATAGTTAATGTGAAATTTTGATAGAATCTCAGCCGAACGGTGTCAGATTTGGGATACAGTTACGCTAACATGAAATGGTTTAACTGCTTGCAGGCTTACAATGTGTAGCTAAAATGTCCCTCATCATTTCTTATGTGCGTCTGTTGAAATGCTTAACCCAGAAATTATGCCAAATGTAACAAAAAAAGAAAAATAAATGGTGTTCTTGCATGTTTTAGTCCATTAACTACAAATCGTGCGTCCATATGTCTTCAGATCGATCGGCAGCGACTGGTTTCACCTCATTTCCTTCATTTTTATCATGTAACATTATATCCAACACACATGGAAACATATTCACCACACGCACACACACACACACACACACACACACACACACACACACACACATCCTCCCAGACCCCATCAGAGTGTTTTCCTCTGTTGCTCCTCTCCATTAATAGCAGGTCGTGGTTGGACCATTAGCGTCGGCAGTGATAATGCCACTAAATGACTGTTGTGTATTAGTCATACTGAGTAATTACCTCTCACATGTGAAAACAATATCACACACACTGCTTTCTGCACGCCAACATGTGTGCAGCGCGCCACAGGGACGCTGTGTCTGGAGTGTGTGTCTGTGTGTAATCTTCAGTCATTAACCTGTTGATGAGTTGACTCTAAAACACAGAATAACGTGAACTTTGAACGCATCGTCGGGATGTGTTCGTCTGGTTTAGAGCTCACACTGTAAAAAAGGTAAAAAAGAGTCTAAAAACCAGACCAAACAGTAAATCTGAGGGAAATGATCTTGCTGCATGGACAGATAATTTACCTTGACAAGATTTATTAAAATAAGATTATTAAATCTAGAAATTACATTTACATTTAGTCATTTAGCAGAAGCTTTATCCATAAACGACTTACAGGAAAAAAAGGGGTACAATCAAGGTCCATCGTGCAATAATAAGTAATAATAATAAATAAGCATGTTGTACGCTTAAAATAATAAATTAACTCTTATATCTTTAATATCTTTACCAGATAAAGTAAAGCTGCCAGCAGTGATGAACTGGCCCGAGCAGAGTGACCTGATGATTATTTGGTTCTTACCAAGATAAAAAAAACTTTGTGTCTTTTTTTTTTGTGTTTTCTTGTCTTTTTGGTGATTTTACGTTTTTTGTATCTTTTTTGTGTGTTTTTTTTTTTTTTTTTTTTTTTTTTTTGTCTTTGTCTTTTTTTTTTATCTTTTTTTTGGGTGTTTTTTGTGATTTTACGTCTTTTGTTTCTTTTTAGTCATTTTATATCTTTTTGGGTCTTTTTTGTTTTTTGTGTGTTTTTTGTCTTTTTGTGTCTTTTTGGTAATTTTACATCTTTTGTTTCTTTTTTTGGTCATTTTACGTTTTTTGTGTCTTTTTTGGTATTTTTTTGTCTTTTTATGTCTTTTTGTAATCTTACGTCTTTTGTTTCTTTTTGGCCATTTTATATCTTTTTTGTGTCTTTTTTTGGTCTTTTTGTGTCTTTCTTGTGCCTTTTTGGTGATTTTACGTCTTTTGTTTCTTTTTGGCCATTTTATATCTTTTTTGTGTCTTTTTTTGTCTTTTTGTGTCTTTTTTTTTGTCTTTTTTGTGTCTTTTTACATCTTCTTTTGGTCACAAAATGACCAAAAAAGACAAAAAATAGATAAATTAAAGCTGCCAGCAGCAATGAACTGGCCCGAGCAGAGTGACCTGACAATTATTTGTTTATTAGCAAGTTAAAAAAAAACAACATAATTTAAATATTTACAGATAATTTATCTTGTTTTAAGAGTTAATTTCTTATTTTAAGTGTTCAACATGCTCATTTCTAGATTTAATAATCTTAATTTAATAAATCTTGTCAAGGTAAATTATCTGTCCATGCAGCAAGATCATTTCCCTCAGATTTACTGTTTGATCTGGTTTTTAGACCTGTTTTTACAGTGTGTTAGAGACGAGGTTTCCTCTGTAGAACCTGGTTCTTCGTGGCTGTGATGAGGAGTAAAACACCTACAGTGAAGTGTACAGTGCTCTGTAATTTAATAATCTTCTTCTCTCCACAGACACACAATTACAGAGCAGAGCAGAGTGGATGTGTCGAGCGTTCGCTCCTCACACAAATGAGTCTGTGTAACTGCAAGAACAAAATGATAAGCTTTGAGGAACAGAACGCTACCATGAATACAAACGACTGTTTACACCAAAACAACCTGGAAACACACGGCTGACTGTCTCATCCTGGACACATTCTGACAGCAGGAAACCTGCACACACTGCTAAAAAGGTGTTTAAAAACCAGATCAAACAGTAAATCTGAGGGAAATGATCTTGCTGCATGGACAGATAATTTACCTTGACAAGATTTATTAAATTCAGATTATTAAATCTAGAAATAAGCATGTTGAACACTTAAAATAAGAAATTAACTCTTAAAACAAGATAAATGATCTAACACTTCTAAATGTAAAGGTTTTTTTTTATCTTGGTAAGAACCAAATAATCATCAGGTCACTCTGCTCGGGCCAGTTCATCACTGCTGGCAGCTTTACTTTATCTCTTTTGTACATTTTTTGTCTTTTTTTGGTTATTTTGTGACCAAAAGAAGATGTAAAAAGACACAAAATGACCAAAAAAAGACACAAAAAGACAAAAAAAAAAAGAAATAAAAAAGGACACAAAAGACGTAAAATCACCAAAAAAAGACAAAAAAGACACAAAAAGACATAAAAAAAGACATAACAGACGTACAATCACCAAAAAAATACACAAAGAGACCAAAAAAAGACATAAAAAAGGACACAAAAGACCTAAAATCACCAAAAAAGAGAAAAAAGACACAAAAAGACATAAAAAAGACGTAAAATCACCAAAAAAAGACACAAAAGACAAAAAAAGAAATAAAAAAGGACACAAAAGACGTAAAATCACCAAAAAAGACAAAAAAGACACAAAAAGACGATAAATCACCAAAAAAGAGAAAAAAGACACAAAAAGACATAAAAAAGGACACAAAAGACGTAAAATCAACAAAAAAGACAAACAAAGACACAAAAAGACATAAAAGACATAAAATCACAAAAAAAGACACAAAAAGACCAAAAAAGGCACAGAAAGAAACATTATATAATCTAAAAAATTTTTTATCTTGGTAAGAACCAAATAATCATCAGGTCAATCTGCTCGGGCCAGTTCATCACTGCTGGCAGCTTTACTTTATCTGGTTTTAAGAGTTCATTCATTATTTTAAGTGTTCAACATGCTTATTTCTAGATTTAATAATCTGAATTTAATAAATCTTGTCAAGGTAAATTATCTGTCCATGCAGCAAGATCATTTCCCTCAGATTTACTGTTTGATCTGGTTTTAGACTAAACACCTTTTTTTGCAGTGCAGAAAACCCAAACTGTATAAATTAATATTTAAAAGAGAGCCGTCACAGTCAGACCTGAAGATAATTCACACACATCCTAAATGCCATCGACTCTCATGGATCCAAGAGAGAGAGAGCAGTTCTGGCAGTAGCAACATGCTCCACTAATTAATATGCAGCTTTGGTCAGAAAGAGCAGAAATACATGATGATGTCTATAAATATAAACACTTCCCAGTTCACACTTTACACCTCCTGTCAAAAACACTTCACATCCTACTAGACTCCCCTATAGATTACACTGAATATCATTAGAGGGATTGTTCACCTAAAAATAAAAAAAAGCACATTACCTGTAGTGCTATTTATAAATCTAAATCTCACTTGAAGTGGCCCTCAGTACAACTACATGCATTTGAGCATGAAATCTTAAAAGTGCAGTTTAAAAATGTACAAAATTAGTTCTTGTAATTAATGTTGGTCTGCTGCTCTTGCACTGAAAACAAAAGAAATCACAGTAAGTGGTTATTTTTTATTTGCTTCAACTCTTTTGTGTTCCTATTTATACTGTTAAACATGCATTAGAGCATGAAATATGTTAAGTTACTGCACTGTAAACATATTTAAAATAGCAGTTTCATCATATCGGGTTAAGGGACGCTCCTATATGTGGCCCTGTGGTAGTGTCCATGAAATATTAACATTATATTACACCATATTAATACGATGGTACTGTACTTGTAGAGCTCAAAGCGCCTAAAAAACTAGTTCTGCCCTCGACTAAATAAATACTGAGTCAACTAACACTCATGATTTGTAAAGACTAACCCTGTGGAGTCCAAAAGCTCCAAATAATCCATGAGGCCAGTTTCAGTTTGATGATGATATACCAAGTAAAACTGGAGACAAGCTCAAATAGATTTAGTATCAAATGATAGAACTGGATGGAACCCTCTTATATGGTAGATTTGACACCTTTGGTCACATTTGACACATTTACAATTCTTTATTGAGCATGATAGTGTTTTGAAAGTCAAAAAAAGATTCAAAATCACATTTTATGTTGGACTAAAGGACTAAAAAAAGACACTAAATGACTAAAAAAGACACAAAATGACCAAAGAAAAGACACAAAATGACTAAAAAAGACACAAAATGGCCAAAGAAAAGACACAAAATGACTAAAAAAAGACACAAAATGACTAAAAAAGACACAAAATGACCAAAAAAAAGACACAAAATGACTAAAAAAGACACAAAATGACCAAAAAGACACAAAATGACCAAAAAAAGACACAAAATGACTAAGAAAGACACAAAATGACTAAAAAAGACACAAAATGACCAAAAAGACACAAAATGACCAAAAAAAGACACAAAATGACTAAAAAAGACACAAAATGACTAAAAAAATGGCACAAAAATGACACAAAATGACAGAAGAATGACCAAAAAAAGACACAAAATGACTAAAAAAGACACAAAATGACCAAAAAAAAGACACAAATGGCTAAAAAGAGACACAAAAGGACCAAAAAAAGACACAAAATGACGAAAAAAGACAAAAAATGACTAAAAAGAGACACAAAAGGACCAAAAAAAGACACAAAATGACAAAAAAAAAGACACAAAAAGACACAAAATGACCAAAATGACACAAAATGACTAAAAAAAGACACAAAATGACAAAAAAAAGACACAAAATGACCAAAATGACACAAAATGACTAAAAAAAGACACAAAATGAATAAAAATAAAATAAAAAAAGAATAAAAAAGACACGAAATCACTCAAAAAATGACACAAAATGACAGAAGAGCTGCAGGCCAGAGTCGAACCAACAACCCTCTTGCTGTGAGGCAACAGTGCTAACAACTACACCAGTAGCCTAAAATAAGAAATTCAGAATGAAAAAAAGTTTCAAAGTTAAATTTACATATGATCGTTACAGCCAATACGTCCAACAGAGATTCATACCAAAACTAATCTAGATGTATAAATAGTTCTGCAGGTAAGAGAAAATAAAAAACATGTATTCTTGATTTTAGTGTGCGCTGTCCCTTTAAATATACCAACCTGGCTTCTGTGTTGCTCACTAAGAACCAAGAGGAATAAAAATGATAGAAAGAAGTTTCTCCCCGACTTCAGCTCATGGAAATATATGTTTTATTAATATTACTTTGATATCAGATGTCCTAGCAGAGAATCTGTGTCTGTACAGAGAGTACTAGATTAAACTGGTATGGAACAATAATTCAACTGTAGTTTTTGAGTTTCATGGTGGTGTAAAAGATGTTCCACAGACTTTTATATCAAAAAAGAAAAGCAAGAGTTTTACTACAAGCACAAACTATCAGTTTCTAACATCTATAATCCAAAATAAATGAATGTTCGTCTAATAAATGTCTCTTTCCATCCTCATCCTCACAGTCAGAGCAGACTAACAGTGATTGGAAAATATCTGCAGACTGTAAATTATCTCCACCTTCATATCAGACGACTTACAGAGCTGATCAATACTTTACTACATACAGAAGTATTCAGCTCCTTTACTGCAGTAAAAGTACTAATACACACTGTGAAATGACTCCACTACAGTAAAAGTCCTGCATTCAAAACTTACTGAAGTAAAAGTACAAAAGTATCAGCATCAAAATGTACTTAAAGTATCAAAAGTAAAAGTACTCGTTATGCAGAATGAACCCACTCAGATTGTTTTATATATTCTGAAAGGGTCACGGGGGCTACTGCCGGTGTGTGTACACTATGATGAGATTCTTCAGAGATTTCAAACTATGCCCTTTAACCTCAAAGTGTGTGTGTGTGTGTGTGTGAGAAACATGTATGTGGAGGAGTGTGCGTGCATACGCGCGCATTTGTGTGTGTGTGTGTAGCGAAAATCGCATAAAGTTACCCGTGTGTGCGTGTTTGAAGCAGGTGTATGCATGTGTGAGGAGTGTGCGCACTTTAGCGCATGTGTGTGTATCTCTAACTGTAATCACATCAAAGATCAAAGGCAATCAGATCAAAGCAATCAACAGAATTAACTGACACCTGTTAATGAAAGAGTGACAGCAGCCAGAGGTGGACAGACTCGAATTTCTGGCCTTGAACAGAAAGCATTTTTGGCAAAACCATATTACCTATCATTGATCCGACTTCACTTTGAGCGTCCTGAGTTCTTCCTGAACGTCTACATATGTTTTTTTTAAAGAAAAATGAAAAAATAGCTTTGTTAGAGCGATCTAAAAAAACTTTTTTTTCAGAAACCTTCCTGCGTTTTTAATATGGGAGCCAATGAGGCTGTTGGTGGTGTTGGTGGATCATCTGTGCGTCCTACGCCCAAACTATAACTCTGACAGCTTTACCAGAGGATTGTGAGTGAGAAGACTAATTTTCCTACGTTTCTATGTATAAATTATTTCTGTAGAGTGGAATTTGCGGCCTGGAGCGCAGTTTTCAAATTTATTTTTTGACAGTTTTTTCTCTCCCTCTACACTCTGGCGATGATGTCACACACTGTGACACGAACATTCCGTGCAATACACACCCATTATAATCTCAGAATTTCTCCTAAAATGATCATGGTCATTGAACAGGGATTGATAAAAAACTATATGACCTATCGAAACGTGGATTAATACACCGATACACAAGACTTGTGTCTACTGTTTAAAGTTTAAATGGAGTCTCTAGGTGAAATTATGCCGGAGAAGTAGACATTTAAAAATCTCCAATTATTGTTCTTTTTCGCTCATTTTTTTTCGGCCGTCCCATTCACTTCAATGCTTTCAATACTTACGTTGCGAAAAAGTCGTATTCTGTAGAGAAAAGTAATAGCACACCGATCCCGATCAAACCGCACGTTTTGATATATAATTTGTCCTGCAACTCTTCAAGTTGTAGGACTAGTAGCGGGACGCCCCGAGCCCCGAGCCCCGGTCCCTAGCTATTGCTGTATGGGACCAGTAATGAGGGTCCTCACATAGATAGAAGTACAAGAATGTGTGTGTGTGTGTGTGTGTTAGTGTGTTTTAGTCACCTTGCTGAAGGCCAGACAGTCTTTGTCCTGGTCCTTGTCTTTGACCTCGAAGTCGTACAGAGCCTTGCCCTGCGGCGGCGTCTGGCTCAGGGGACGCAGCAGCTGGATGTAACTGGCGGGCAGGAAACCATGGCAACCGTTGAGCTCGCCGTGGTACCAGTTGTCGTCCACCTTGCGTCGCAGGATGATGATGTCACCCTTGGAGAACTGGAGATCTCCCGGTTCCTTTCCTTCATAGGAGTAGAGAGCTTTACCACAGGGCAGAGCTGGGATGTTCTGGAGGAAAAACACACACCATATATATTTATATTTATATATTTATATATATATTTATATTACTGTAGAGGCTAAACAGAGCAGGAGATATGTTCCTTACAATGGGGAGGAACAACACACACACTACCATACTGTTTAGTATGCCAGAGAAGATTTACTACAACAGACTTTCTAAGGGTTTTCTCTATCTTCTTCTTCTTGTGTATGTTCTTGTTCTTGTTAAATATTCGGCTGTCTGTATCTATTCCGGCCTCTTAAAGTTACACTCCATCACCCAAATGACTATTTGAATATCAATTATTCACCTCGTGTTGCCTTGAATTCTGTAGAATTTACAATGGTGAGGAACAACAGCTCCCATACTACCATATATTTAGTCTGCCAGAGAAGATTTACTATGTCCCAATGCACAGTGTGTCCTTTTCTGACCCACAATCCTCTCTGCAGAGTTTATGGTCTGCAGAATGTATGCTACAGTACAGACTTTTTAAGATCAGTAGCTGCTGTAAGTAAAAAGAAGAAGCATGCCATTTGAAATGTAATGTTGTTCTGATAGTGCTGAGTGAAGCTTTCTGTGTCTGACCTGAAGTAACGGAGAGATCCAGGTCTGAAACTGACCTCCCATACCTCGTTTGTGAAAAACGGATGAACGGGTCAAAAGTTAAAAAAGATTCAACTTTGACCTGTTGGTGGCGCTAGAGCTCTGGAGCTGGAGTTGATACACAGTATCACCACTTGAACCCAAGTAATGTGTGGTGCTGCTGTTAAATTATTACAATATTGGGGATAATTTTGTGTCTTTTTAAAATAATTTTGTGTCTTTTTAAATAATTTTGTGTCTCTTTAAAATAATTCTGTGTCTTTTTTTGGTAATTTTGTGTTTTTTTTTAAGTATTTTAGTTTTTTTTCTCCATCATTTTGTGTCTTATTTTCGTCATTTTGTGTCTTTTTTTAGTCATTTTGATGTTTACAGTAGGCAAACTGAAAATGAAAAGGTTTTTTATTAATGATTATCTGAGTTGATGACCTTATTATTGCAGCGAGGAACACTCAAACACTCAAAAGTGTGAAGGAAAAAACATCAAAGATCTTGGAAATATTTCCTGGGGATTTATTTTGCACAAGAATGAGCCGAAAAAGATGCATTACAAAGAAATGATCCGAGATAATTCACCAAACTTGTGTGATTACGGGTCATTACACAAGCCAAAAAGGTGAGAAACCACGAGGTTAGAGCTCTGACTGGCTGCTGGTTCAGACTCTGGTGTCTGTAGGCAGATTATCTTCCTCTAGACTAGAAACAGAGAAGAGGATGTTCTCCCACACAGCGATTATCATAAAGGTTAGGAGGCAGGTGTTGTTTTTAACATCACATCTTGCAGAGAGCAGCTTTAGGAGCATTCTGCAGAGGATTAAAAGCTTCGCTGTCAAGTAGACGAGTCACAGAGTAGAAATGATGCCAGAGAACTGAGCTCAGGTTGACTGTTTCCTCAATCTACAGTTTGAACTGGAGCTTCCTTATATTCTTCATATTAACCCATTTGGTCCTAAACCTCTGGTTGGTGATTTTAAAATCAGCCCCTAAAACCTGAAGTTTTTCTGTAAATTCAACAGAAGTGTCAACTCTTCTACTAAATAATAGATTTTTCAGCCTCTGTAGCAGATAGAAATGAAATTCATAAAGTATCTGAGAGCTTATAGCTGTTATATCTGAGCTCCCTCCGCTATAGTCGTCTTCACCAGGATTTATAAGTTCTGGAAAAGTCCCATGATGCATTGGGACACTCCCACATGTCTTTTTTTTAGTTGTTTTGTGACTTTTTTGAGGTTTGTTGTGTCCTTTTGTGTCTTTTTTTTTGTTGTAATTTTGTGTCTTTTTTTTGTCAATTTATGTCTTTTTTGATCATTTTATGTTATTTTTTAGTCATTTTGTGTCTTTTTTGTGCCATTTTTGTGTCTTTTTTTAGTCATTTTGTGTCTTTTTTCGTATTTTGTGTCTTTTTTAGTAATTTGGTGTCTTTTTTGACTTTTTTTGGTCATTATGTGGGTTTTTTGGTCATTTTGTGTCCTTTTTTAGTCATTTTGTGTCTTTTTTGGTCATTTTGTGTCTTTTTTTAGTCATTTTGTGTCTTATTTTAATCATCTTGTGTCCTTTTGTGTCTTTTTTGATCATTTTATGCCTTTTTTGATCATTTTATGTCATTTTTTAGTCATTTTGTGTCTTTTTTGTGCCATTTTTGTGTCTTTTTTTAGTCATTTTGTGTCTTTTTTAGTCATTTTGTGTCTTTTTTTGGTCATTTTGTATATTTTTTTGGTGATGTATTCAAAGTTCTGGAAAAGTCCCATGATGCATTGCGACACTCCCACATGTATTCTGATGCATTTCATTGGCCAAGAGACAGGAAATAGGTGGAAAAAACTACAAATACTACAAAACGACGTATCCTCTTTCTGCTTTAATGGTAGAATAACACAACAGCGCCCCCAACAGGTTCTAATGGTAGAAATGCGGTAATGCTTTTAATGAAATTTTTGGACATTTTGTGTCTTTTTTTGTCATTTTGTGTCTTTTTTGGTCATGTTGTGTCCTTTTGTGTCTTTTTTTGGTCTTTTTTGTCATGTTGTGTCCTTTTGTGTCTTTTTTGGTCATTTTGTGTCTTTTTTAGTCATTTTGTCTCTTTTTTTTTGTCATTTTGTGTCTTTTTTATCATTTTTTCTCTTTTTGTGTCCTTTTTTTAGTAATTTTGTGTCTTTTTTAGTCATTTTGTGTCTTTTTTTGTCATGTTGTGTCCTTTTGTGTCTTTTTTTGGTCTTTTTTTGTCATGTTGTGTCCTTTTGTGCCCTTTTTTAGTCATTTTGTGTCTTTTTTTAGTCATTTTGTGTCTTTCTGTGTCTTTTTTTGGACATTTTGTGTCTTTTTTTGTCATTTTGTGTCTTTTTTTGGCCATTTTGTATATTTTTTTTGGTGATGATTTCAAAGTTCTCGAAAAGTCCCATGATGCATTGCGACACTCCCACATTTCATTGGCCAAGAGACCGAAAATAGGTGTAAAAAACTACAAATACTACAAAACGACGTATCCTCTTTCTGCTTTAATGGTAGAATAACACAACAGCGCCCCAACAGGTTCTAATGGTAGAAATGCGGGGATGCTTTCCCGCCTTAAAGGAGTTGGAAAATGTTCCTCGTCTGGAACAAATCAGTTTCAAGTCTGTTATGTAACAATAAAAAACAATATTGTATGGGTTTGTTTGAATTGTTCTCAAGTCTTTTCATGTTTCCTTTAGTGCTGCTTCACATTTGAAGTACGATACAAATGAGGCAGTGACTCCTGCAGTGATCAGTAAATTAATTTGGAGAAGAAGAAGAAGAGAAAAAAAGAAGCCTGGGGGCAACCTGGTTCTGAAGCAACTAAAAACTGTGGAAAATCCAATATGTTGCAAACTGTTGACCCTGGAGACAGATTTGTAGAGCACGGATAGTTGGCTATGTGCTCCAAGTTTCATTTTATTCCCTGCAGCAGTATGTGAGATATGACTGGTTATTAAAATGTTTGCCAGGTAATTGCTGCTCCCACCTTGGGCCAAACACAGTCATTTTGAAAATGCCAGAGCAGCGTGATGCATCACTCCCTGGACTTTCATCAAAATCAGTCTGTGGCGTCTCGCTTATCACATGTCAAGGACAGACACACACTGACCCCTTTACCTCCCACAGAGAGACGCTTTATGTGGAGCCAGTCCTGATTCTGCTGCAGGAAATCATTAAAATGTTGCACTGAACATGTTAAAGTTCTATTAACAAGTGCAGAATTGGTATTTTTTTTCTTATGCATCTCTATAAACAGATTCAGGATATTAATGCAGGATCTGTGGGTAATATTTTGTCACTGGAACCAATTTGGTTTGAATTTGTAGTCTGTTTGCAGTCTAAGTAGTATAGAGCGATGGTTTTTTTACAAATTGAACAACGTGCATGAAAGCCGGTTGCAAAAAAAAAGAAGCTCTGCCAATAAGAACACTGTGATCATGGAAAAATAGGTGGCAAAAAACACTTCTTTCTTACTGACTTTTCCTTTAGTTTACTGTTTACTTTGTCAATATTATAACAACTTTACAATTTTTTTATATAAAATAATAATGTAATGTATAGCCGTGTTTCCTTTAGGGGGAAAAGTGTCCACTGGGAAAGTCTCAGGCCACGCCCTCTCTAATGTCCTCTCATACACACTGTACTGCTACAGAGCTAACTGTTAGCCTGTTAGCACACACACAGTGTACTGCTACAGAGCTAACTGTTAGCCTGTTAGCACACACACAGTGGACTGCTACAGAGCTAACTGTTAGCCTGTTAGCACATACACACTGTACTGCTACAGAGCTAACTGTTAGCCTGTTAGCACATACACACTGTACTGCTACAGAGCTAACTGTTAGCCTGTTAGCACATACACACTGTACTGCTACAGAGCTAACTGTTAGCCTGTTAGCACATACACACTGTACTGATACAGAGCTAACTGTTAGCCTGTTAGCACATACACACTGTACTGCTACAGAGCTAACTGTTAGCCTGTTAGCAATTTGCAGACTGGACGCTAAGGGGTTAACATCCCCTCCGGCTCTGCAGCTGGGAGAGACTGCTGCAGGAGGACTGAGCCGCTTCGACACGTTCTTACTCTTCTTAACGAGCCTCCGGCTCCCGCAGCTCGTTAAGAAGAGTAAGAACGAGTCTCCAAAAGTCTCCAATAACACTAGAAAAAGTCTCTGGATTTGTCGCCAGTCGCTTTTTTGAAAAATAGTCTCTAAGGGGGTCTGAAAAGTCGTTAAATATAGCAACAAAGTTGCTAAGTTACCAACACTGCTTTGCCGGCTTTTACAAATGTTGCGTGTTGTTGTGGCGTCCAGTACTACGTCACATCCTGCTTAGTGTTCTATCCAATCAGCAACCAGGCTGTTTTCAGGGGAGAAACACGGCCCTGCTCTTCTATAGGGACTAAAAAAGTCCCTAGAAAAGTCCACTCCGGACAGCTCATACCCGCCTCATTCTGGGTATTGGGCGGTAGTGGAAACAGCCCTTATATGTATAAGAATGTCAGTAGTACCTTTTGGTTTTGGCAGCCCACTGTACAACACGACATGTTGAAAACAGATTATTAGAAATCTTCCTGTGATTTAAGTTTTCTTGTGTATTTAAGCTGACTTCTGACGTTAGAGTGACGTGTTCTGATGAAGGGTCTTTTGACCAATCACGTTAAAGTGGGCTTTGAATGACTGCACGTAAAAAAAAAATAATTGTTTTTCCTCCTTTCCTCTCCTCATGTTGTGCTGTATTTCTCTCTCTTCATCTCTATCTTCCTGTCCTGTTCACCTCTGTCATATTGTTTGTGTGTTTTTATACGTTTTGGACGGGTTGATGGCAAATTTCGTTGTAAAATCAGATTTTTGGGCCTTGTGACTCGATTTGGACTCACATTCTGATGACTCTGACTTGTACATTCTGGTGCACAATGGCTCAGACTTGGACTCAAACATATTATCTTTCTCAACAATCCATATATATAGAAATGGAACAACTACATTATAAAAGTTGACTTTGGACTGTCAATGTCTTTTCTGTCTGTGTGGATTTTGGAAGAACTAAATAAATAAACTCCCTGAAATGGCGACAGTGTGTCATTATGTGTCATTTAGACCTTTTTTTTATGTCTATCAGCTCTGTGAAGGAGCCAGAAGGGAGAACTTGAGGCAATCTTGGAACTCAACTCAGTCTCAAGACTTGATGACTCGAACTTAAACTCAGGTAATGATGACTCGACTCGGATTATTCTAAGAGAAAAAGCAAGAAAACATAACAACAATGGGATGTTGGTGACTTGGGGCCTCATGTATGAAAGAGTGCTTAACTTTCATACTGAAAGGTGGCGTCCTCCCAAAACTAGAAAAGTTTCTTACGCAAACTCACCACCACATAGACGTGGTGATGTCAGAGGTGGAGGCAGGAAAAATTAGCTTTTAAATGCCTCAGGTAAGGTGTCACTGTGGCTGTTAACCAACAGATCAGAGATACACAATCCCTCTAAACTCAACAGTTGTTTGATTTTCTTTAACCCTCTGGGGTCTGAGACTGTTTTTCATTTTTCATTTTTCTGTTTTTGAATACTTTTGATTTTTCCCTTCATGTACCACATAAAAAATGTTTACTATACCCATATTTGGTATCCATTTTTTCTCCACCTATATGATCTGACAGTTATTTTCTCACTTTAACCCACTTTATCAACATATTGAGCCCAAAAATACACAAAAATCATGAAATCCGAGTTGAAAAATTATACTTTTTACTACAATAAAAACCACAAATATGCTCAATGAACTGTTTTGGAACTTGGAAATGTAAACATAGTATACAAATATGAACATATAAAAAGGTAAAATTTAAATATAATAAAACTATATCCAAAAAAGTCCCATAAAAACATTTATTGTTAGGCTTTTTTTCCTTGTTAGCTGCAACTCTTCAAAACAAATATGTGCAAAATGACTCAGAGAGCTCCACCAACGCTCAAATATTTCTGTTCTATCTAATTAAAACTATCATATCTTTGGTTTTACATGAGCTAGGAATGTCAAACAAAAACTGGGAGAAAGTCTGAACTTTGGAGTGAAGTTGATAGCAGCGCTCCATGTGACCTCGTTTTATAGTTAAACGTCACATGATCTGATCAGGACGCCACCATCACAGACCCCAGAGGGTTAAAACCCACAGAGCAGCCAGTGCGTAATGCTGCCAAAATCATTTTTATGCATCAGTTTATAAGACACTCCTAACTTGTTCCAATTAAACATTGCATACGGGATCAAATAAGCACCACATCTGACTTATTCTGAAAGGATTTCCAACACATGTTTCTTCTCCGGAGAGATTAATCTGTGGTCATGGATCACTGTGACCTGCAGCGTTAACATCTCCATATTAAACCAAAGAGAAACAATCAGCCATCGGGACTGTGACACAGTGATTGAGGTTATCTGTGAAAATTGTATGCGAGAATCAGAAGTACTTTTGAGTTCTTGCCAAGAAAATTCATAATAACACCCAGAAATATCAGAAACATCAGCCTGCGCCCACAGCCTAGGATGATAAAGGCATGACCTCCCCTACTCCGCCTCGCCATCCTAGGAGAAAATCTCTGCCCCCCGAGGCCTGATGGTCATCACACTGATAGTGGGCTACAGATTGATTTTTACTTGACCTTTCACTAAACTCCTTCTTGGACAGAAACTGTCCAATCACAGCTTAGCAACCGTAACTAGGCACAACAGACCGCCACGCTCTGTAAACATGTAGAAACAGTATGCATGTAGTACATTTACTACAGTACTGTACTTCAGTACAATTTTGAGGTACTTGTACTTTACTTAAGTATTTCCATTTTATGTGACTTCATACT
Source organism: Centropristis striata (assembly GCF_030273125.1). Taxonomy (NCBI): domain Eukaryota; kingdom Metazoa; phylum Chordata; class Actinopteri; order Perciformes; family Serranidae; genus Centropristis; species Centropristis striata. Next base: position 2,303,594 of record NC_081526.1, on the reverse strand, counting down.
TCTACTCCACTACATTTATCTGACAGCTTTAGGTACTTTACAGGTCGAGATTTAACATAAAAAACATGATTAATGATTAGACATTTTTTAATTAAACCACATAAAAGCATATTAAGTAGTTAAAATTAGCCCTATCTTAAAAAAACACTGTTCACATAAATACATCAATAATAATAATAATAATAATATTATTATTAATATTAATATTATTATTATTATTATTATTATTATTATTATTATTACTTCTACTTCACTACATTTTGAGGCAAATTATTGTACTTTTTACTCCACTACATTTAGCTTTAATTTAGTTACTTTACAGGTGGAGATTTAACCTGAAAATCATGATCAATTTAAAGTAAATCAGCCCTATCTGGACAACATTACAACACTCCTTACATAAATGCATCAATAATAATAGTCCAACAATATATCTAGAATATATAAAACAATCTGAGTGGGTTCATTCTGCATAACGAGTACTTTTACTTTTGATACTTTAAGTACATTTTGATGCTGATACTTTTGTACTTTTACTTCAGTAAGTTTTGAATGCAGGACTAATTTCACAGTGTGGTATTAGTATTTTACCATAAGTAAATCTGAATACCACTGATGCATGGAGCTATACATTAGTGTGCAGAGTTAAAAATCAAATTTAAAATCTCTGCTTGAGACTTTGTGTGATTTTTCCCCTAAAAAGTGTGAAAGCTGATTCTGGATGCTATCAGAGTTTAAACTTTGGATTTAAAGTTTCATATTTACACTCCAGCAACGTGTCTTGTTAGAAATAAAAGCTTCCAGTAACAGAGGAAAGTGTGTCGTTAATTAAGACTTAATTAAATAATCATTTTTAGATGTGCTGATATGAGATGTTTCATATAAAAAGCCCTAAAAAGCCTAAATCGACAAACTAATAGTTTGGTTTTTTTACCTGCAGATGACACAAAAAGCTACAACAACAAGCAGTGACACATAGATATTCATCATCACACCTGTATTCACATTCTCCACCACACACACACACACACACACACACACACAGCAAAATAAACAAACACAGCAGCGTTCAGTGCACACTTAATATACTGAACATGTTCTTGAAGGAGGAAGGTATTAAAAGGGAGTTTATCATAAAGAACATCCAGGTAAACAAACAGCAGCGTGTAACAGAAGAATGCATGAAAGAAAAACAACTTTTCTTCCCGGAGAAGGTGTTTACAACAACCCACACACACACACACACACACACACACACACACACACACACACACACACACACACACACTCTTTTTACACACTCAGTTACAGGCTGATTCTCCCCAGACGACACGCTGTAGAGAACAGCCCGAGGCTCTGCTGCATGACTGTACCCAGATCAGTGGTGACGCAACACGAGGAAACACACACAGACACACACACACAAACAACTAAAAAACACAGTATTTAAGCTGCTGTGACTACTACTAATGCTACTTCAACTGCTGCCACCGATTCCCCAGTCTGACTGTGACTGAAGCTACACTGAATAATAATATCATATGAGTAAAAGTTAGTGGAGGCTCAATTTACACTTCACATTTTAAGAGTTGCATATTCAGATTAAATCTAGACGCAATTAAATACGCTGAGCCACGTGTCTCTGTTGGCCAAATCACAACTATAATAGTCATCATATTATCATATTTATTTATTTATTCATATTTATTGAGGTAGTAAATCCATTAAGAATTAGGGTAACTTCTATGTTGAGTAACTTCTTTTTGAAACCAGTAGAGTCGCCCCCTGCTGGCCATTAGACAGAATGCAGTTTTCAGACTTTTCATTTGAAGAGTTGCATATTCAGATTATATCTATACTCAGTTAAATACACTGAGCCACGTGTCTCTGTTGGGCAAATCAATAATATAATAATAATAGTCATCAAGTATTTTCTTAAAATGAAAAGTCTGAAAAGTGAAACCTTAAAACTGAATTCTTTCTATTTGGAGACTCGCATTCTAAGGACTAAGGACTTGTACTTTCTGGTGCACAATTACTCAGACTTGGACTCAGACTCAGCATATTGACTTTCTCAACAATTCATTTATATATATATATATATATATACATATATATATATATATATATATATATATATATATAAATGAAACAACCACATTATAAAAGTTGACTTTGGAATGTCTTTTTTCTGTTTGTGTGAATTTTGAAACACTGGTTGAGTTTGAAAAAACTAAGAACTAAATCACTTCTATGTAGTTGAACTTCTTTTTGCAACCAGTAGAGTCGCCCCCTGCTGGTCACGAGAAAGAATGCAGGTTTAAGGTTTCACTTTTTAGATTTTTCAGGTTGCCACTTGATGACTATTACAGTTGTGATTTGGCCAACAGAGACATGTGGCTCAGTGTATTTAATTGCGTCTATATTTAATTGAAATATGCAACTCTTAAAATGAAAAGTCTGAAAAGTGAAATCTTATACCTGCATTCTGTCTAATGGCCAGCAGGGGGCGACTCTACTGGTTTCAAAAAGAAGTTACATAGAAGGGACCCTAATTCTTAATTTATTTATTACCTTAGTAAATATTTCCTCATGAATTTATGGTTTCAATTGTTAGTTTGAAGTCTTCTTGAATACAGCATGTTGTCCAATTAATAAATTATAGTCCCATTTAGAGTACCACAGTCCACTGTGTGTTTTTGTCTCAGAATTGTGAATTATTTAAAGTGTGTTTTCAGTTGATGAATGTGAATAACACGTGTATCATTATGTTTGCCATTTGGTTGTACTAAAAGACACTCGAAGGAGTTGGCTGTTCATTTTGTATTACAGATGCGACTCAGTGTGTCCCTCCACAGGTCCGGCCTCTGGGATTTTCTCCCATTCATCCACAAGAGTGAGGTCAGGCACTGATGTTGGGCAATAAGAAGGTAGTCATTGTTCCAATTCATCCCAAAGGTGTTGGAGTAAAGGTCAGGAATCTGTGCAGGGAGGCTTTTCTGCACCAAACTAAAAAAAAAAACATTTCTTAATGCACCAGGTCACGGTCATACTGAAACAAAGGGAGTCCAACAAACTGAAGAAAGAGTATTTGGGCCAAAAATAAAGAAAATGAAAGCTGCAAGCAGCGATGAACGGGCCCGAGCAGAGTGGAGTCGGGATCTTTGAAGTTGCGAGGTGATCAAGGACTCTCTGCTGAGTTCACTGACACCTCATAAAAGTCTCTACGACAACCGGTTCACTAGTTGGGGAAAGGGGGCATGGCTAACCAAAAAGGGCGGGACTTTATGAAATATTGTTATGTAGAACTGTTCAGTGATGAACCATCATCATGCATGACAAGTTTGAGGCAGATTGGACAATGTATGGTCAAGTTATACAGTCTCGTGTTTTATACCAACACGCCATATTTTGCCGCCATGCCACGCCCACATAGTGTGACAGTCTGCAAAGCTTTTAACAGCTTTTGCTGTCAAAGGCCTTGTGATGGTACTGACCAAGTCTGAAGTCAATCACATTAAATCTGTAGGAGGAGTTTGTTAAAGTATGTGGGGTGGAAATGGGGAAAAACGTCAAAAACACCATTTTCGATCCAAGATGGCCGACTTCCTGTTCATTTTTGGGTATGGCTTCTTGAGACTTTTTGGTGCGTCTTCCCATGATAAATGGATTTACCAAATTTTGTGTCTCTACGACAAACCTGTTTTAGGGGCTCAATTCTAGGGGGCGCTAGTAGGTCATTTTGCCATTTCGCCCATTTCTGAAACCAATAAAATACGTATATTTTCGACGAGATTGAATTTTGTCCCAAGTTTGGTGAGTTTTGGAATATGATAAAGCCCTCAAAAACGTGATTTATTTGCCGTTATAATAATATACGGACCAATTTCAACAGTGTCCTCGCACTGTTAGAGCTCAGGCTCCAAATATATGAACAAGTATTTCTAGATTTGCTATATACTACATAGAATATATTAACTATATACTTAAGAAAGGGTTTAAAGCACAAGTTTCACCACAACATAATATATCGATTCTTTGGAACAATACATTTGCCACAGTATGGTTTCTACTTGATTCAATTCATTGGCTGTGTTCCCCATTTAACACGTCACCCACAAAGAAAAGCAACTAAACTATAATTTGACAATTTTATTGCTGAGCTCTTGTAGACATTTAAATGAAAAACAAGCTATTATTTTGTAGAGAGGGAAGCGAATATCCTCATTGTCTTGTTCTTGGCTGCGGGCCACGCTGGGCCTGGCGCTCGGCCACCAGCGCTGAGTGAATGTTTAGGAACGAGTCCGTCTGGACCCGAGTGCTGAACAGACATGTCACCGATATTTAAAACTGACGATGATGTGTCCATGTTTTCACTTTGCATAAATTAAATTGGGTTGTTGATCACTGCATTGATACAGACAGTCATGAAAAAAGTATGCGATCACCTTGTTTTCTTCAATTTCTTGTTCATTTTAATGTCTGGTACAACTAAAGGTTCATTTGTTTGGTCAAATATAATGATGACAACAAAAATAGCTGATAAGAGATTAATTTAAGAGTTGATATCTAGACATTTAACATGGTTTTATTGATGATGATTTTGTTTCATATCAAGAATCTTTCCATGACTGTAGATGTAAAAATGACAAAGACACAAAATGACCAAAAATAGATGTAAAAATGACTAAAGAAGACACAAAATGACCAAAAGAAGTTGTAAAAATGACTAAAAGAGACACAAAATCAACAAAAATAGATGTAAAAATTACTAAAGAAGACACAAAATGACCAAAAAGACACAAAAAATCCCCAAAAAAGGGCAAAATTACCAACAAAAGACACAAAATGACCAACGAATCAGAGATAAACTGTTCCCCAGCAGAGCAGCGGTGGAGTTGGAGCTGATATCTAGACATTTAACATGGTTTTCTTTATAATAACCAAGAAAATATTAAGAAAACCATGTTAAATGTCTAGATATCAGCTCTTAAATTAAACTCTTATCAGCTATTTTTGTTGTTACCTTTTAAAATTAACAAACAATTGAAGGACAAAAGTGGTTTAATCATTTTTCCATGACTGTATATAACAATTATTTATTCTTTATGGTTTTGTCTTACTGTCTTTTTGCTGTAATTTATATGTAAGTATTTCCCAATCCTGACATAATTTGTCAGGATCCCTTCTTTGTCTGGTATTGTGAGGAAAATAAAAAAATGCCTCTTCTTTTGAGTATATCTATACAGTGTATAAAATAATGTTATGTGAACATTTTAATATAATTTAATATGAAAGTTTTGGGCAATTATTTTAAGCTGAGTGAGCAGCAAAAAGTCATCTCTTTTATTTGGACATGAATGTGAACATTGTGTATGTGAAAGACGACAAAAAGAGCAGAAAAAAAAGAAAAACCCAAGTAAAATACGAAAATGTGCCACAGAGAGACAAAGAGACGGGAGAGAACTTGTGACTTCTGGTCTGTGGTGGATCTCTGTGTCATAAAAACTACTTTTACACAATACCAAGTTGTTATCCCAATTACATGGTGGTAAGAAATGTAATTATGGTCCCAGGAAACGTTTTAGTGAGTGAAGAAAGTGCCACATTTTGTACCACACAGAGGTTGATGGGAGGTTGTTTGGGTTGGTAGCTGCTTGTCTTTTTCTCACTTTTATTACTTTTTCTTTCTCTTCCTCCTTTCTCTTTTGCAACCTGAAAAGTCTAAAAAGTGAAACCTTAATTTGTAATTGATTTTTTTCTTTTTGTTGTTTGTTTTTGTTTGTTTTCTGTTGTTTTGTTTTGCTTTTTAACTGTAATTATGTATATCCATTGTGAAGCACATTGAGTCTGCCTTGTGCATGAAATGCGCTCTATAAATAAAGTTGAATTGAATTGAATTGAATTAAACCTGCATTCTTTCTAGTGACCAGTAGGGGGCGACTCTGCTGGTTGCAAAAAGAAGTCTATTAGAAAATGACCCTAATTCTTACTTGATTTGTTCCCTCAGTAATTATTTTCCTAATGCATTTTATGGTTTCAAGTGTCAGTTTCAAGTCTTCTTAAATACAGCATGGTGATTATTTTGTAAATTATTGTCCCATATTGAGTAAAACAGCTGAAAAAGTAGCGTATAGTTTAAGATGTGGCTATCTTATGATTGTCAAGTCACTACCACAGTCTGCTGTGTGTTTTTGTCTCTGAATTGTGAATTATTCAAAGTGTGTTTTCCGTTCATAAAAGTTAATAATGTGTGTACCATTACCAAGAAAAGTGGGGCTGCAGGATTATGGCCAAAATGATAATGGTGGGTGAACTACTGGAGTAGAAAGTGATTGATTAGATCTGCAGGAGAGACGCCCACGATCAGGTTAATTTAATCGTGGCGGCCAAAATCGTGATCACGATTAAAATTCGATTTATTGTGCAGCTCTATAAGAAAGTGCTACATTTTGTGCCTCACAGAGGTTGATGGGAGGTTGTTTGGGTTGGTAGCTGCTTGTCTTTTCTCACTTTTAATACTTTTTCTTTCTTTTCCCTGAAACCAACAGACTGAGTCATCACCTTAAACCTGCATTCTTTCTAGTGACCAGTAGGGGGCGACTCTACTGGTTGCAAAAAGAAGTTCGACTACATAAAAGTCTATTAGAAAATGGCCCTAATTTAAGAGCTAATATCTAGACATTTATCATGATTTTATTGATAATGATTTTGGTTATTATCAAGGATACTTCCATGAAACAGGATTTTAGGTTCTCACTCATTCTATCTAGTTGTTTTGAAAGGAACAGGAAGTGGCTCGTGTTATTTGTTGTTGTTGATTCTGAGGATTCTGATTGGTTTGCATGGCTTTATCCTTCTCCCTACACTGGTGCCCATATAATAGGTTTGGCATAGTTATAATGGCGCTCAACGGCGTATTTATGTGGGTTGATATAAATGACAACTTTTTTGAAAACAGAGGGGGGAAAATATTCGTTTGCTATGTATAAACGTGGCCTCAGGATCAGACAAAGGAAATAAAGGAAACATTTATTGTGACTTTTTAGAATCTGACACCCAACAAATACCCCATTACAAAAAAACTAAAACTAACACTAAAACTAATAAAAAATAAACTACAACTAAGCATTTTCCCAAAAATAAAAACTAACTAAAACTAGCAAACTCACCTTAAAAAACGAATTAAAACTAACTGAAATTGAAAACAAAAATTCACGATGAAATTAAAACTAAAACTAATAAAAAAATCCAAAACTATTATAACCTGGCCAAGAAAGTGCTACGTTTTGTGCCACACAGAGGTTGATGGGAGGTTGTTTGGGTTGGTAGCTGCTTGTCTTTCCTCTCACTTTTATTACTTTTTTTTTCTTTTCCCTGAAACCAACAGACTGAGTCATCACCTTAAACCTGCATTCTTTCTAGTGACCAGTAGGGGGCGTCTCTACTGGTCTCAAAAAGAAGTTCGACTACATAAAAGTCTATTAGAAAATGGCCCTAATTTAAGAGCTAATATCTAGACATTTAACATGGTTTTATTGATAATGATTTTGGTAATTATGTATCAGGCATTAAAATGAACAAGAAATTGAAGAAAACAATGGTGGTTTAATACTTTTTTTCATGACTATTTTTGGTCATTTTGTGTCATTTTTGAACATTTTTACATTCATTTTTGGTCAATTTGTGTCTTTTTTTTGTGATTTTTACATCTATTTTTGGTCAATTTGTGTCTTTTTTTGTGATTTTTACATCTATTTTTGGTCATTTTGTGTCTTTTTAGATAATTTTTACATCTATTTTTGTTCAATTTGTGTCTTTTTTCGGAGCCGGCGGCTCGTTAAGAGTAAGAACGAGTCTCC